>NC_071535.1:52556214-52750339 GCF_026979565.1 Vidua chalybeata | reverse complement strand
CTCCTGGAGGAAGGTGCCGCAACCGAAGTCGATGAGCTTCAGGTCGCCACTCTCCGGGACCACGAGGAGGTTCTCTGGCTTGATGTCCCGGTGCAGGACGCCGCAGGCGGTGCAGTGCCGCACGGCCTCCAGCACCTGGTAGAAAAGCCAGCGCGCCATCTCCTCGCACAGGAACTCGTGCTCCTGCAGGAACTGCAGGAGATCCTGCGATGCCTCCGGACGCTCCATCACCAGCACAAAGCTGTCAGGCAGCTCAAACCAGTCGAGGAGCTGGATGATGTTGTGGCAGTCAGAGCCCACCTTCTCCATAAGCACGATCTCCATGGGCACGCGGGTGCCGTCGGGCTGTGAGGAGGAGGAAATCAGTGCCCCCAGCAGGCCTGGTGCTGCCCTGAGGCTGCGCCGCGCCCTGCCTGGGATGCCCCAGTGCCCCTTGCGCAGCCTCCCTGGTGCTTGGGTTTCCTCCCTCCCAGGGGATGCTTGGGGTGCCCCCTGCCCAGCCCCACCGCTGGCGTTTGGCATGCCCAGGCCCGCGATGCCGCGGCTCCACGCTGCCCCCGCCATCCGCCGCCTCCCACTCCCAATCGGCGCCCCGGGACTCTCCCTGCCCGCCCCGCAGCGCTCTGTCCCGCTGGCCCCGCTCCCTCACCAGCTCGACCCACTGCAGGACGCTCTCCCGGGCCACACGTTTGATGGCCACCTGCAAGCCATCGAGAGAGCAGGGCTGAGCTCCAGCCTTGCCCCTCCCCACCGCTGCCCCTCCTCCCACGCCCGGCCGTGTCGCGGCCACTCACCGGGCTCCCATCGGAGAGGCGGATGCCCGAGAAAACGGTGCCGAAGCCACCGCTGCCCAGCTGCGGGCCCAGCTGGTACAGCTCCTGCAGCTGCTTCTTTTGCCCTGCGGCCAAGAGCGAGCCATCAGCCTTGCGCCCAGGAACCCCCCGCAAGCGCCCGCCAGGGAAGCGGGCCGGGCCACCGCGGGCCGCCTTGCTCTCACCTGCTTCCTGCTGCGCGCCGGGCAGTGGCCGCCGCCCGGCGGCCGACGGGCCGGCGAGCGGCAGAGCTGGGCCAGGGCCGCGCGCACAGGCGGCTGCAGGAGCCCCAGTGCAGCGGGGCAGGGCGGCACCGTCGTCGTCCCCGGCGTCGTGGGCTGGACTCTCCTCTTGACGAGGGCCGGGGCTACAGCCCGAGGCTTCACACAGGGGCGTCCCAGGAGCAGCTGCAAAGCAGACGGCCTTTTTCAAGCCGTGCCATCAGAGGCACTGGAAAGAGCCAGCGACTAGGCTGCTCTCAGGGGCCCTGGCCTGGCCTGGCCGTGCCCCTAGAGAGCCCCGGGGGTGCCTCAGACAGCTCCTCAGGAGATCTCACCTGCTATTAGAAAGCCCTTCCTGGCAGTCGAGGGCTCTCTTGGGGCAGCTTCCTGGAGATGGAGGAACCTCCTTGGTGTCTGGAGGCTGGTCTCCACCACCAGGCTCGGGCTGTCGCCAGCTGGCACAACCGGCACAGCGTCCTGGCCGCTGTGGGATGACCACTGCCGGCTCCAGGACGCTTGCTGCTCCCGCCAGCTTCTCCTGAGACGGCTCCCCTGCATCGGGCTGGGCTCCCATTTGGACTTCTGGGCTTTCCCCTGCCACGTCAATGGTCAGGATTGAGCCCGTGTTGTTGAAGTCCGCGAGTCCAAGGGAGCTGGGAGACCTGTCCACGGGCTCTGCACCTTCTGCAGGCTGACAGGTCTCACTGAGCCTCTGCGAGGGGTGGAGGCTGTCAGAGATTGCAGAGGCTCCTGGCAGGATGCAGGGGCTCTGACAGCCTGAGGTTCCTGCATGGATGGCGGCTCCCCCCTGCTGTGCCATCCTTGCAGGCCTTGAGGCTCTCCCAGGGATGGAGAATCTTGCTGGGAGCAGCCTCTGGAAGGGATGGAGGCTTCTGCAGGAGCTGGACAAGCCACAGCAGGGCAGGTGGCCTCGCTGCAGCAGCTCCTCCAGTTCTTTCCACAACGCCTGCCACATCCCAGAGTAGAGCGGCACACACGTCCCCTTGCCATCCCAGAGCAGCAGCATCAGTTCCTGCAGCTCCTGGGCCACTGCCACACAGGGGCCGCAGCTGCAGGAGCTGCCCAGGGGGCTCGCGGGAGCACGTGGCCGCTTGCGAGGAGTCGCCCGAGGCCTGGGGAACCTGGGAGCCGCAAGGGCTCCTCGCGTCCTCCGTGAGCCTCTGGGCCGCACCCTGGGGCGCTTGCTCCTCTTTGCTGTCCGCGTCTGCCGGCTCCATGGTTGCCGGTGGCCAAAGGCCCACCAGACAGCCACAGCGGCCAGCAGCAGGACAAGCGCAGTCATCAGGATGTCACCGTCACCCATGGCTCCGGCACGTCCCATCGCAACTGCACTGGCAGCTGCGGGCGCTGGTCCGTCTTATATAGCGCCGGCCCGGTGATGTCACAGTGCTGCGGCCAGCACAGCCCTGGGACGTCATCACAGCCCTGCCTGACGCCAGCGCTCAGCCCCTTTGTGGCATCACAGCCCAGCCCGCCTCAGGGATCAGCAGAACCGGCAAATGGCTGAAAATGGACATGGCCAGGGAAGGAAGAATGGGAGCTCAGCCTGTTGCAAGGAATCCTTCCCTGGAGCCAGCGGCACGTCAGGAAGAGTGCTGCTGCCAGCAGCGTCAAGCCCACGGCTCCCAGGACGTTTCAGCGTTACCAGCTGGAAACACCCGTACTCTGTGCCTGAGAAGATCCTCCAGAGACAAAGGGAGCTGAAGTTCCTCTGTCTCTGGGGAGCTCTCCTGAACTGGCTGTCGAGGGCACCAAGAGTTTCTTGTTAGCAGCTCACTGACTTCTGCTGCGCCTCTGCTCTAAATAAATCGGGATTCGCCAAGGAGCGCTCATTGTGCTCCCACTGCTCTGGCTTGGACTGGGATTCGCTTTCTTTCTTCCCAATAGCTGGCACGTGTTGGGTTTGGATGGGAATGCTGTGCATCAAACAGGGGTGGTTTGGTTTCTGCTGAGCAGGGCTTGCCCTCTTCAAAGACTTTGCAGTGTCCCTTGGTACGCCAGTGCAGTGTTTTCCACTGGGAAGGGAGGGATGAGCGTTGAGGACAGAGGCACCTTAAACCAAAGAATGCACCTTAAACAGCTTTGCCGCGTCTCTGTCCTTGTTTGTGAGGTGACCATCCACATCCTGGAAGGAGACAGTGTTATTTCTACAATGGTTTTTTCTTTTTTTCCATTAATGTATTTAAAACCCCTCTTTTTATTGTGCCCCACATTTCTGGCCACCTTCAGCTCCACCACACCAGCTTTCACCACACCAGATTTCTCCCTACGGTGGCTAGAAGCATCTGTGTATTCTTCTCCTGACCTGGATTCCACGGGGCACACAGCTTCCTTTTGCATCCTCTTGCCCAGAGAAGATGCCTGTCCAGGCAAGCCAGCCTTCTGCCTCGCCTGCTTGGCTTCCCACATTTGGGCATCGCCTGCTCCTGTGCCCTTAGGAGGTGATGTTTCCAAAGCGACCAGCACTGATGGAGCCCAGTACCTTCAAAAACATTTTCCCCAGGGACCTTGCTTAGCAGTTCCCCGAGCAGCCTGAAGTCTGCTCTCCTCGTGCTGCGAGCTGAGGCTTTGCTGGCCCTTTTCCTCTCGTCAGAGCTTTGAGGCTCCGTTTATTTGTGGTCGCTGTGGCCAAGACGGCCGCCAATCCCAGCTTGGCCCAGGGCAGGTGGGGCTCAGACGGCGGCCTGGCTCTAAGGGGACTCAGCTGGAGAGTCCTGGGCTGTGGGGGGCTCCTCCCTTACTGGGAGGAGGCTCCCCAGGGAGGAAGAAGGCTCTGGCATGAGCCACGAGGCCTGGTGTGCATTGGCCTGCTGCCAAAGGGAGGGAAAGAAAGAGGAAGAGTTCATCGGGGCTCAACTTGGAATGACGTTCTGCTGCTTCTTATTCTTCTCAGGGCTTTGGAGAGGAGACGTCTCTGTCCCTGAAACCCGCCGACCCTTGGAATGCACACACAGGCCCGTGTGTCACTTCAGGAGATGCCAAGAAGCCCTGCCACTTTGAAAGGGCAGCTGTTGTTTCTTGCCTTGGTTGCATTTCTTGGCTTGGTAAAGCGCCTCCTACCCGCACTACAGCCTGTGCTTGAAGACACAAAAGCACCACCCCGGAGGAAAGGCATGGAAAGCTTGACCAAGACTGAAGGCAGCACTCCGATGTCCCCTTTTCCCAAGAGGTTTCTTTAGCTGAAGTTGCTGACAAGGACCAGACTTGACACAGCGCATTGGATTTGTTGTTTTATTTGTGGGGTCCTCAGTCCTGCGTGGGACTCGGAAAGCGGGTGCTGCAGAGGCTCCGGCAAGGCATCAAAAACGCCTGCCCTGCACCCAAGGGTGGCGCAAGATCTCCTCCAGCTCTGGCCTGTCCGCAGGGTGCTTGGCCAAACACCACTGGATCAGATGTTGACACTCTGGGGAGAGAAGCCAGAAAGCGCCGGTCACTGACAGAAGTCTCCTGCCCAGCTGCCCCCATCGCCTGCAGGGCCCGGGCCACGCCGCGTGTGCTCAGGGCTGCGCCGGCCTCCCGACCGACTCTGCCCCGCGCGGGAGAGCGGCACGGCGGGACACGGCCGCCTCCTTCGGCCGCCCGTGCCACGCTGAGCCCGTCGGCACGGGCCGCCTCCTGCGGCCGGCCCTTGAGGGCAGAACGACGTCCCGCGGAGCTGCGTGAGGGCCACGCCGGGCTGCGCGCCGTCATCTGCCAAAGCCCACCTTCTTGAGGCCGGGTACCAACCTGGAGAGACCTGCTGCCAGAAGAAGAGCTGCCCCAGCACGATGTCATGGTCGTCCCTGAAGGGGAGGCTCCCGCAGACCATGACGTACAGCAGTACGCCCAGGGACCAGACGGTCGCCCCATGGCCGTGGTAGCAGCCAAGGCAGATCCACTCGGGCGGGCTGTACGCGTGCGTTCCTAGGGGAGACAGGCGGCGCTGTCCAGGCGCAGGCTGCTGCCTTCCAGAGCCTGGCGCCAGCCTCCTGGCTGAGGCAGGGGCTGCAGCCGCAGCCACAGCTTCCCCCCCAAGGCCACCCTGCGTCCCCCAGCCAGCTGGCCAAAGGCAAGAAACCATTCTGCAAGGCAAAGGAGGCCAGCGGAGCAGCCCAGGCCCTTGTGGGCCTGCTGAGCCCAGGGGCCGGGAGCTGGCTTTTGCCGCCCCCCTCTGTCGGCAGGGCCGGCAGCCGGCTTCTGGAGCACGGCATCTGCCTCGTGCCAAAGGGCAGCTGGCTGAAGGCCGCAGCCCAGGAGGGAACGGGGCCGTGCAGTGCCTGGCACCGGGAGCAGGGCCCAGGCCATGGGCTCACCGGCAAACCGCGTGAAGACCTGCTCCTGGAGGAAGGTGCCGCAACCGAAGTCGATGAGCTTCAGGTCGCCACTCTCCGGGACCACGAGGAGGTTCTCTGGCTTGATGTCCCGGTGCAGGACGCCGCAGGCGGTGCAGTGCCGCACGGCCTCCAGCACCTGGTAGAAAAGCCAGCGCGCCATCTCCTCGCACAGGAACTCGTGCTCCTGCAGGAACTGCAGGAGATCCTGCGATGCCTCCGGACGCTCCATCACCAGCACAAAGCTGTCAGGCAGCTCAAACCAGTCGAGGAGCTGGATGATGTTGTGGCAGTCAGAGCCCACCTTCTCCATAAGCACGATCTCCATGGGCACGCGGGTGCCGTCGGGCTGTGAGGAGGAGGAAATCAGTGCCCCCAGCAGGCCTGGTGCTGCCCTGAGGCTGCGCCGCGCCCTGCCTGGGATGCCCCAGTGCCCCCTTGCGCAGCCTCCCTGGTGCTTGGGTTTCCTCCCTCCCAGGGGATGCTTGGGGGTGCCCCCTGCCCAGCCCCACCGCTGGCGTTTGGCATGCCCAGGCCCGCGATGCCGCGGCTCCCACGCTGCCCCCGCCATCCGCCGCCTCCCACTCCCAATCGGCGCCCCGGGACTCTCCCTGCCCGCCCCGCAGCGCTCTGTCCCGCTGGCCCCGCTCCCTCACCAGCTCGACCCACTGCAGGACGCTCTCCCGGGCCACACGTTTGATGGCCACCTGCAAGCCATCGAGAGAGCAGGGCTGAGCTCCAGCCTTGCCCCTCCCCACCGCTGCCCCTCCTCCCACGCCCGGCCGTGTCGCGGCCACTCACCGGGCTCCCATCGGAGAGGCGGATGCCCGAGAAAACGGTGCCGAAGCCACCGCTGCCCAGCTGCGGGCCCAGCTGGTACAGCTCCTGCAGCTGCTTCTTTTGCCCTGCGGCCAAGAGCGAGCCATCAGCCTTGCGCCCAGGAACCCCCCGCAAGCGCCCGCCAGGGAAGCGGGCCGGGCCACCGCGGGCCGCCTTGCTCTCACCTGCTTCCTGCTGCGCGCCGGGCAGTGGCTGCCGCCCGGCGGCCGACGGGCCGGCGAGCGGCAGAGCTGGGCCAGGGCCGCGCGCACAGGCGGCTGCAGGAGCCCCAGTGCAGCGGGGCAGGGCGGCACCGTCGTCGTCCCCGGCGTCGTGGGCTGGACTCTCCTCTTGACGAGGGCCGGGGCTACAGCCCGAGGCTTCACACAGGGGCGTCCCAGGAGCAGCTGCAAAGCAGACGGGCCTTTTTCAAGCCGTGCCATCAGAGGCACTGGAAAGAGCCAGCGACTAGGCTGCTCTCAGGGGCCCTGGCCTGGCCTGGCCGTGCCCCTAGAGAGCCCCGGGGGTGCCTCAGACAGCTCCTCAGGAGATCTCACCTGCTATTAGAAAGCCCTTCCTGGCAGTCGAGGGCTCTCTTGGGGCAGCTTCCTGGAGATGGAGGAACCTCCTTGGTGTCTGGAGGCTGGTCTCCACCACCAGGCTCGGGCTGTCGCCAGCTGGCACAACCGGCACAGCGTCCTGGCCGCTGTGGGATGACCACTGCCGGCTCCAGGACGCTTGCTGCTCCGCCAGCTTCTCCTGAGACGGCTCCCCTGCATCGGGCTGGGCTCCCATTTGGACTTCTGGGCTTTCCCCTGCCACGTCAATGGTCAGGATTGAGCCCGTGTTGTTGAAGTCCGCGAGTCCAAGGGAGCTGGGAGACCTGTCCACGGGCTCTGCACCTTCTGCAGGCTGACAGGTCTCACTGAGCCTCTGCGAGGGGTGGAGGCTGTCAGAGATTGCAGAGGCTCCTGGCAGGATGCAGGGGCTCTGACAGCCTGAGGTTCCTGCATGGATGGCGGCTCCCCCCTGCTGTGCCATCCTTGCAGGCCTTGAGGCTCTCCCAGGGATGGAGAATCTTGCTGGGAGCAGCCTCTGGAAGGGATGGAGGCTTCTGCAGGAGCTGGACAAGCCACAGCAGGGCAGGTGGCCTCGCTGCAGCAGCTCCTCCAGTTCTTTCCACAACGCCTGCCACATCCCAGAGTAGAGCGGCACACACGTCCCCTTGCCATCCCAGAGCAGCAGCATCAGTTCCTGCAGCTCCTGGGCCACTGCCACACAGGGGCCGCAGCTGCAGGAGCTGCCCAGGGGGCTCGCGGGAGCACGTGGCCGCTTGCGAGGAGTCGCCCGAGGCCTGGGGAACCTGGGAGCCGCAAGGGCTCCTCGCGTCCTCCGTGAGCCTCTGGGCCGCACCCTGGGGCGCTTGCTCCTCTTTGCTGTCCGCGTCTGCCGGCTCCATGGTTGCCGGTGGCCAAAGGCCCACCAGACAGCCACAGCGGCCAGCAGCAGGACAAGCGCAGTCATCAGGATGTCACCGTCACCCATGGCTCCGGCACGTCCCATCGCAACTGCACTGGCAGCTGCGGGCGCTGGTCCGTCTTATATAGCGCCGGCCCGGTGATGTCACAGTGCTGCGGCCAGCACAGCCCTGGGACGTCATCACAGCCCTGCCTGACGCCAGCGCTCAGCCCCTTTGTGGCATCACAGCCCAGCCCGCCTCAGGGATCAGCAGAACCGGCAAATGGCTGAAAATGGACATGGCCAGGGAAGGAAGAATGGGAGCTCAGCCTGTTGCAAGGAATCCTTCCCTGGAGCCAGCGGCACGTCAGGAAGAGTGCTGCTGCCAGCAGCGTCAAGCCCACGGCTCCCAGGACGTTTCAGCGTTACCAGCTGGAAACACCCGTACTCTGTGCCTGAGAAGATCCTCCAGAGACAAAGGGAGCTGAAGTTCCTCTGTCTCTGGGGAGCTCTCCTGAACTGGCTGTCGAGGGCACCAAGAGTTTCTTGTTAGCAGCTCACTGACTTCTGCTGCGCCTCTGCTCTAAATAAATCGGGATTCGCCAAGGAGCGCTCATTGTGCTCCCACTGCTCTGGCTTGGACTGGGATTCGCTTTCTTTCTTCCCAATAGCTGGCACGTGTTGGGTTTGGATGGGAATGCTGTGCATCAAACAGGGGTGGTTTGGTTTCTGCTGAGCAGGGCTTGCCCTCTTCAAAGACTTTGCAGTGTCCCTTGGTACGCCAGTGCAGTGTTTTCCACTGGGAAGGGAGGGATGAGCGTTGAGGACAGAGGCACCTTAAACCAAAGAATGCACCTTAAACAGCTTTGCCGCGTCTCTGTCCTTGTTTGTGAGGTGACCATCCACATCCTGGAAGGAGACAGTGTTATTTCTACAATGGTTTTTTCTTTTTTTCCATTAATGTATTTAAAACCCCTCTTTTTATTGTGCCCCACATTTCTGGCCACCTTCAGCTCCACCACACCAGCTTTCACCACACCAGATTTCTCCCTACGGTGGCTAGAAGCATCTGTGTATTCTTCTCCTGACCTGGATTCCACGGGGCACACAGCTTCCTTTTGCATCCTCTTGCCCAGAGAAGATGCCTGTCCAGGCAAGCCAGCCTTCTGCCTCGCCTGCTTGGCTTCCCACATTTGGGCATCGCCTGCTCCTGTGCCCTTAGGAGGTGATGTTTCCAAAGCGACCAGCACTGATGGAGCCCAGTACCTTCAAAAACATTTTCCCCAGGGACCTTGCTTAGCAGTTCCCCGAGCAGCCTGAAGTCTGCTCTCCTCGTGCTGCGAGCTGAGGCTTTGCTGGCCCTTTTCCTCTCGTCAGAGCTTTGAGGCTCCGTTTATTTGTGGTCGCTGTGGCCAAGACGGCCGCCAATCCCAGCTTGGCCCAGGGCAGGTGGGGCTCAGACGGCGGCCTGGCTCTAAGGGGACTCAGCTGGAGAGTCCT
Source organism: Vidua chalybeata (assembly GCF_026979565.1). Taxonomy (NCBI): domain Eukaryota; kingdom Metazoa; phylum Chordata; class Aves; order Passeriformes; family Viduidae; genus Vidua; species Vidua chalybeata. The sequence continues at coordinate 52,741,198 of NC_071535.1, read as the reverse complement.
GGGCTGTGGGGGGCTCCTCCCTTACTGGGAGGAGGCTCCCCAGGGAGGAAGAAGGCTCTGGCATGAGCCACGAGGCCTGGTGTGCATTGGCCTGCTGCCAAAGGGAGGGAAAGAAAGAGGAAGAGTTCATCGGGGCTCAACTTGGAATGACGTTCTGCTGCTTCTTATTCTTCTCAGGGCTTTGGAGAGGAGACGTCTCTGTCCCTGAAACCCGCCGACCCTTGGAATGCACACACAGGCCCGTGTGTCACTTCAGGAGATGCCAAGAAGCCCTGCCACTTTGAAAGGGCAGCTGTTGTTTCTTGCCTTGGTTGCATTTCTTGGCTTGGTAAAGCGCCTCCTACCCGCACTACAGCCTGTGCTTGAAGACACAAAAGCACCACCCCGGAGGAAAGGCATGGAAAGCTTGACCAAGACTGAAGGCAGCACTCCGATGTCCCCTTTTCCCAAGAGGTTTCTTTAGCTGAAGTTGCTGACAAGGACCAGACTTGACACAGCGCATTGGATTTGTTGTTTTATTTGTGGGGTCCTCAGTCCTGCGTGGGACTCGGAAAGCGGGTGCTGCAGAGGCTCCGGCAAGGCATCAAAAACGCCTGCCCTGCACCCAAGGGTGGCGCAAGATCTCCTCCAGCTCTGGCCTGTCCGCAGGGTGCTTGGCCAAACACCACTGGATCAGATGTTGACACTCTGGGGAGAGAAGCCAGAAAGCGCCGGTCACTGACAGAAGTCTCCTGCCCAGCTGCCCCCATCGCCTGCAGGGCCCGGGCCACGCCGCGTGTGCTCAGGGCTGCGCCGGCCTCCCGACCGACTCTGCCCCGCGCGGGAGAGCGGCACGGCGGGACACGGCCGCCTCCTTCGGCCGCCCGTGCCACGCTGAGCCCGTCGGCACGGGCCGCCTCCTGCGGCCGGCCCTTGAGGGCAGAACGACGTCCCGCGGAGCTGCGTGAGGGCCACGCCGGGCTGCGCGCCGTCATCTGCCAAAGCCCACCTTCTTGAGGCCGGGTACCAACCTGGAGAGACCTGCTGCCAGAAGAAGAGCTGCCCCAGCACGATGTCATGGTCGTCCCTGAAGGGGAGGCTCCCGCAGACCATGACGTACAGCAGTACGCCCAGGGACCAGACGGTCGCCCCATGGCCGTGGTAGCAGCCAAGGCAGATCCACTCGGGCGGGCTGTACGCGTGCGTTCCTAGGGGAGACAGGCGGCGCTGTCCAGGCGCAGGCTGCTGCCTTCCAGAGCCTGGCGCCAGCCTCCTGGCTGAGGCAGGGGCTGCAGCCGCAGCCACAGCTTCCCCCCCAAGGCCACCCTGCGTCCCCCAGCCAGCTGGCCAAAGGCAAGAAACCATTCTGCAAGGCAAAGGAGGCCAGCGGAGCAGCCCAGGCCCTTGTGGGCCTGCTGAGCCCAGGGGCCGGGAGCTGGCTTTTGCCGCCCCCCTCTGTCGGCAGGGCCGGCAGCCGGCTTCTGGAGCACGGCATCTGCCTCGTGCCAAAGGGCAGCTGGCTGAAGGCCGCAGCCCAGGAGGGAACGGGGCCGTGCAGTGCCTGGCACCGGGAGCAGGGCCCAGGCCATGGGCTCACCGGCAAACCGCGTGAAGACCTGCTCCTGGAGGAAGGTGCCGCAACCGAAGTCGATGAGCTTCAGGTCGCCACTCTCCGGGACCACGAGGAGGTTCTCTGGCTTGATGTCCCGGTGCAGGACGCCGCAGGCGGTGCAGTGCCGCACGGCCTCCAGCACCTGGTAGAAAAGCCAGCGCGCCATCTCCTCGCACAGGAACTCGTGCTCCTGCAGGAACTGCAGGAGATCCTGCGATGCCTCCGGACGCTCCATCACCAGCACAAAGCTGTCAGGCAGCTCAAACCAGTCGAGGAGCTGGATGATGTTGTGGCAGTCAGAGCCCACCTTCTCCATAAGCACGATCTCCATGGGCACGCGGGTGCCGTCGGGCTGTGAGGAGGAGGAAATCAGTGCCCCCAGCAGGCCTGGTGCTGCCCTGAGGCTGCGCCGCGCCCTGCCTGGGATGCCCCAGTGCCCCCTTGCGCAGCCTCCCTGGTGCTTGGGTTTCCTCCCTCCCAGGGGATGCTTGGGGGTGCCCCCTGCCCAGCCCCACCGCTGGCGTTTGGCATGCCCAGGCCCGCGATGCCGCGGCTCCCACGCTGCCCCCGCCATCCGCCGCCTCCCACTCCCAATCGGCGCCCCGGGACTCTCCCTGCCCGCCCCGCAGCGCTCTGTCCCGCTGGCCCCGCTCCCTCACCAGCTCGACCCACTGCAGGACGCTCTCCCGGGCCACACGTTTGATGGCCACCTGCAAGCCATCGAGAGAGCAGGGCTGAGCTCCAGCCTTGCCCCTCCCCACCGCTGCCCCTCCTCCCACGCCCGGCCGTGTCGCGGCCACTCACCGGGCTCCCATCGGAGAGGCGGATGCCCGAGAAAACGGTGCCGAAGCCACCGCTGCCCAGCTGCGGGCCCAGCTGGTACAGCTCCTGCAGCTGCTTCTTTTGCCCTGCGGCCAAGAGCGAGCCATCAGCCTTGCGCCCAGGAACCCCCCGCAAGCGCCCGCCAGGGAAGCGGGCCGGGCCACCGCGGGCCGCCTTGCTCTCACCTGCTTCCTGCTGCGCGCCGGGCAGTGGCTGCCGCCCGGCGGCCGACGGGCCGGCGAGCGGCAGAGCTGGGCCAGGGCCGCGCGCACAGGCGGCTGCAGGAGCCCCAGTGCAGCGGGGCAGGGCGGCACCGTCGTCGTCCCCGGCGTCGTGGGCTGGACTCTCCTCTTGACGAGGGCCGGGGCTACAGCCCGAGGCTTCACACAGGGGCGTCCCAGGAGCAGCTGCAAAGCAGACGGGCCTTTTTCAAGCCGTGCCATCAGAGGCACTGGAAAGAGCCAGCGACTAGGCTGCTCTCAGGGGCCCTGGCCTGGCCTGGCCGTGCCCCTAGAGAGCCCCGGGGGTGCCTCAGACAGCTCCTCAGGAGATCTCACCTGCTATTAGAAAGCCCTTCCTGGCAGTCGAGGGCTCTCTTGGGGCAGCTTCCTGGAGATGGAGGAACCTCCTTGGTGTCTGGAGGCTGGTCTCCACCACCAGGCTCGGGCTGTCGCCAGCTGGCACAACCGGCACAGCGTCCTGGCCGCTGTGGGATGACCACTGCCGGCTCCAGGACGCTTGCTGCTCCGCCAGCTTCTCCTGAGACGGCTCCCCTGCATCGGGCTGGGCTCCCATTTGGACTTCTGGGCTTTCCCCTGCCACGTCAATGGTCAGGATTGAGCCCGTGTTGTTGAAGTCCGCGAGTCCAAGGGAGCTGGGAGACCTGTCCACGGGCTCTGCACCTTCTGCAGGCTGACAGGTCTCACTGAGCCTCTGCGAGGGGTGGAGGCTGTCAGAGATTGCAGAGGCTCCTGGCAGGATGCAGGGGCTCTGACAGCCTGAGGTTCCTGCATGGATGGCGGCTCCCCCCTGCTGTGCCATCCTTGCAGGCCTTGAGGCTCTCCCAGGGATGGAGAATCTTGCTGGGAGCAGCCTCTGGAAGGGATGGAGGCTTCTGCAGGAGCTGGACAAGCCACAGCAGGGCAGGTGGCCTCGCTGCAGCAGCTCCTCCAGTTCTTTCCACAACGCCTGCCACATCCCAGAGTAGAGCGGCACACACGTCCCCTTGCCATCCCAGAGCAGCAGCATCAGTTCCTGCAGCTCCTGGGCCACTGCCACACAGGGGCCGCAGCTGCAGGAGCTGCCCAGGGGGCTCGCGGGAGCACGTGGCCGCTTGCGAGGAGTCGCCCGAGGCCTGGGGAACCTGGGAGCCGCAAGGGCTCCTCGCGTCCTCCGTGAGCCTCTGGGCCGCACCCTGGGGCGCTTGCTCCTCTTTGCTGTCCGCGTCTGCCGGCTCCATGGTTGCCGGTGGCCAAAGGCCCACCAGACAGCCACAGCGGCCAGCAGCAGGACAAGCGCAGTCATCAGGATGTCACCGTCACCCATGGCTCCGGCACGTCCCATCGCAACTGCACTGGCAGCTGCGGGCGCTGGTCCGTCTTATATAGCGCCGGCCCGGTGATGTCACAGTGCTGCGGCCAGCACAGCCCTGGGACGTCATCACAGCCCTGCCTGACGCCAGCGCTCAGCCCCTTTGTGGCATCACAGCCCAGCCCGCCTCAGGGATCAGCAGAACCGGCAAATGGCTGAAAATGGACATGGCCAGGGAAGGAAGAATGGGAGCTCAGCCTGTTGCAAGGAATCCTTCCCTGGAGCCAGCGGCACGTCAGGAAGAGTGCTGCTGCCAGCAGCGTCAAGCCCACGGCTCCCAGGACGTTTCAGCGTTACCAGCTGGAAACACCCGTACTCTGTGCCTGAGAAGATCCTCCAGAGACAAAGGGAGCTGAAGTTCCTCTGTCTCTGGGGAGCTCTCCTGAACTGGCTGTCGAGGGCACCAAGAGTTTCTTGTTAGCAGCTCACTGACTTCTGCTGCGCCTCTGCTCTAAATAAATCGGGATTCGCCAAGGAGCGCTCATTGTGCTCCCACTGCTCTGGCTTGGACTGGGATTCGCTTTCTTTCTTCCCAATAGCTGGCACGTGTTGGGTTTGGATGGGAATGCTGTGCATCAAACAGGGGTGGTTTGGTTTCTGCTGAGCAGGGCTTGCCCTCTTCAAAGACTTTGCAGTGTCCCTTGGTACGCCAGTGCAGTGTTTTCCACTGGGAAGGGAGGGATGAGCGTTGAGGACAGAGGCACCTTAAACCAAAGAATGCACCTTAAACAGCTTTGCCGCGTCTCTGTCCTTGTTTGTGAGGTGACCATCCACATCCTGGAAGGAGACAGTGTTATTTCTACAATGGTTTTTTCTTTTTTTCCATTAATGTATTTAAAACCCCTCTTTTTATTGTGCCCCACATTTCTGGCCACCTTCAGCTCCACCACACCAGCTTTCACCACACCAGATTTCTCCCTACGGTGGCTAGAAGCATCTGTGTATTCTTCTCCTGACCTGGATTCCACGGGGCACACAGCTTCCTTTTGCATCCTCTTGCCCAGAGAAGATGCCTGTCCAGGCAAGCCAGCCTTCTGCCTCGCCTGCTTGGCTTCCCACATTTGGGCATCGCCTGCTCCTGTGCCCTTAGGAGGTGATGTTTCCAAAGCGACCAGCACTGATGGAGCCCAGTACCTTCAAAAACATTTTCCCCAGGGACCTTGCTTAGCAGTTCCCCGAGCAGCCTGAAGTCTGCTCTCCTCGTGCTGCGAGCTGAGGCTTTGCTGGCCCTTTTCCTCTCGTCAGAGCTTTGAGGCTCCGTTTATTTGTGGTCGCTGTGGCCAAGACGGCCGCCAATCCCAGCTTGGCCCAGGGCAGGTGGGGCTCAGACGGCGGCCTGGCTCTAAGGGGACTCAGCTGGAGAGTCCTGGGCTGTGGGGGGCTCCTCCCTTACTGGGAGGAGGCTCCCCAGGGAGGAAGAAGGCTCTGGCATGAGCCACAAGCCCCCTTGCCTAGGGACAGCAGCAGGAGATGTGTCTCTAGCATATGCTGTCTTGAAGGGGCAGTGGGAATTTGTGGGGCTGAGCTGAGAGAGGGTGTTCCCCCAGCCCAGCAGGCAGGAAGCCCCTGGCACTCAGCAAGGGCCGACTTTCAGGACACCAGGAGCAGCCCCTCCCTCAGCAGTGCTCCCTGCCCCTAACAAAGTTTTAATATGCACATGGTTGCTACCAAGGTCCCTCCCCGTGGGAACAGGGCTTGACACTCTAAAAAGGGGGTCAACACCCCAGGGGCAAGGCCAGGACAGGGGGGAATGAGCGGGATGAGTGTGAGATGGCCTCCTCTACCCCTCCCATCCCACACCAGGGAACAGGGACCTTCCTGGGACATATCCAGGAGGATATTCAGCACCATCCTTGCCTGGGACAGCAGTTCCAGGGAAATCCAGGAAGGATCAGTGTCCTGACGGCCGCCTTTCCCACCCCATGCTCCCTATAGGTTCAGCTTTGCAGGAAGGAGCCACATGAGCCTCCTGGCCTTAGATGGATTTTTCTTCCAGGAATTTGCTGTGGAGCTCATTTCTCTTTTCTACTCTTTCTGAGCTCCTGTAAACATAGTGTAAAAGTGGAAGGGGCAGGAGGAAGGGAGAACACACAGCTGGGCGACTCTTGGGCGAGAGCTTTTCCCATGTTGATCAGAATTCATCACCGCAAAAGCATTGGGCTAACATTTGGAGAAAGAGATCATGTCCCCATTCATGTAATCCTTGGAAGGTGAATAAAATGGGATAAATCACTTTCTTAGGTGACTTCTGTAGATTGTAGCTTATGTTCAATGAGGATAACTAATCCAATTATTTTGCTTTAAGGAGTCAGGGTGAAAATGTGAGTTAAACCCTTGCTGAAGGAAGTGCCATCCCCTCTTTACTGACATAACCTCTGTAACATCCACAATTGTGTTGAATTTCAATCTGTCAGAGTATCTGTTTTTGCAAGAGTGAAACCCATGGTTTTCAACAGTCTACTCCAGGAAGATCTCATGAATTGTACAATACTACACTGCAGTGAAGAAGCCACAACTAAAGGAGGTGACTCTTTGCAGAATCTGCTAAATTACATGCAGCATGTGGAGTCGAGAAAACAAGTTTATCCTTAGGATTGTACTCACATGTATGTGCAGAGAAGAAATGAAATAGGAAGTTTTGCTGATACGGAACCTTAGAAACTTTCTTTTCCCCTCCCAGGCTTTTTCTGTATCAAGTGAAACATTTTTATAATCTGTTGTTCCTTTGCTAGCCATGTGTCAGTTTTCTGCAGAAAGTACCTAATGTACCCAAAGACTTCCCTTCACAGTAGACTTTTTCTGGATAATCCAACATACCATACCTGGTATCATATTAAAAATAAGTAAAATCAATAGAGTAATACCTGTTGTGTTTGGAAGAAGCTTACTAATCTGTCAGTGTGGCATTAAAGCCCGTTCCAGGTTTAGTGCTCACTAACTCACTCTGCAGTTTCCTGTTGCTTTTGATAGGCTTTTTTCCCCATGCCTGTAGTCCCCAGAGAAGGAATATGCAAGATGTGAAAATAATACTGTGCTTAAGGTGGGGTAGGTATGAAGCATAAAAGGAAACTCATATGGTTCTGATTGAATATTTCCTTTGCTAGTTCCATTATGATTGAAGCAACTTTAAAATAACAGCCACACTGAACCTGCAGGAGCTGTATGTCAAAGTTATTTTCAATCTTTTTATGATGTTATGATAAAAATCATTCAGTCCTTCACATTTGCAGAAATAGAGTTCTTCCTAAATGCATCAATCATTTTTTTACTTTTAAAAAGGAACTTCTGATTTAGCAATTCAGGCAGTTCAATAGCTGGAGTTTCCTACTGCTTAAGATGTGCAACATCTGAATTATTTCTTTCAGCATGTAGTATCTACTAAGTAGATCAGTCATTTCAGAGACAAACAGAATGGTAAAGTTTATATGTGAAAGAGTGAAATTACCTTTCTTGGTTGATTTTTTTTTCTGAAGAGACATTCTCTGTTGGCAATCTCATCTTCAGAATGGTACTCTTGTATCTTTTGAATGAGACATGAAATGAAAGCCCTAAACACTGCTGGTCATCAAAGATCCAGTTGAACCTGTATCCTGTTTCAGCCCGTGTCATTGAATTCTGCCTTCTTTAGCAATGTCAGAGAAATTACCAGTTGAAATAGCTGTCTGGCAAACGTGGAATGGCACCCATGTCTTAATATCCTAGATGGCCATATTTCTGTGATAGCTTATGGATCCCTACAGCTTTTGATGGTAATTCCATAGTTTTAAATGCGAATGACTCTTAGGTGGAGTACAGGTGTGTGGATGTGCGAAGGTGAGCTCATCCACCATTCTCACTGGACTGTCTTGGAAGCAGTGGTATCTCTGGACTGGACAGCACAGTTCAGCAGGGCCATTTACTGGTTCTTGCAACCCTCCCACATCATCTTGTTGCAAAGCTGGTAGGCAGAGGTGCTTTTAGAGCTGAGAAAACTGGGAGGGCACTCACACTCTGATCAGAATCCCGTGCATCACTCCTGCATGTGTTGCAGCCCCCCAGCTTCTTTATAATAGCCTGCCTGTTCATTGCCAACTTGGGATGTAGACACACTCAGTTCAAGAGAGATTAAATAGATTTTTTCTCATTTTCAAGACAGTGTTTCAACAAGTTGCCAGCATGAGTCTGTACTTTCTTTTGCATTTGAGTCACTGACCTTGAAAACCAATGGAAGTTTTCAGGCTCAGAGGTGAAATTGCTTTGTAGTCGTGAGGAGAAGGTTGGTTCTTCTCTTGAGTTTTATCAAAGTATTAACACTGTTTATCACACAAGTCAATGTATGGCCAGTATGTTTATTTTACTTGCTTACATGACTACTTATGAGGATTGAATTCCAATGTTTTATGAAGATCTTCTACTTTTTCATTAGATGTTTTGGAGCACAGGTGGTACTGCAGTGTGGGAGAGATGTTTAGCTATCAGTAGTGGTTATGTAAGGAAAAATTGGTCTCTGTCAATTGTTTGTGATTAGGTTTCCTAGAAGGAGACCTAGTGTTTTCTCTGGTGTTGGTTGGTTTGCTTGTTTTCTCATTGCCATAGATTGGGTAAAGACTGTCCTGTGAGCTGTGTCAGCCCCTGCAGAAAGTGAGTTTAGTAGTTATATTGGGTTTGAGGGGCCAGGTTTTGGCAGTTGTCAAGGCCACAGGGCTGGCTTTTGTGAGAAGCTGCCAGAAGCTTCTCCCATGTCCAGCAGAGCCAAGGCCAGCCACTTCCAGAATGCTGCTGCTGGCCAAGGCCCAGCCAACCAGTGATGGGAGTAATGCCTCTGATAACAGATTTAAGAAGGAGGAAAAGGTATTGTGCAGAAGTAGTTGCAGTCAGAGAAGAGCAGGCTGAGAACATGTGAGGGGAACAGCCCTGCAGACAGCCAGGTCAGGGCTGAAGGAGGGGCAGGAGCTGCTCCAGGCACTGGAGCTGAGATTCCCCTGGAGCCCCTGGTGAGGCAGCTGTGTCCCTGCAGCCCATGGAGGGCACAGGGATGCACAGATCCACCTGCAGCCCATGGAGGAGCCCACACCAGAGCAGGGGGATGCCCAAAGGAGGCTGTGGGAAGCCCATGCTGGAGCAGGGACCTGGCAGGGACCTGCAGACCCATGGAGAGGGGAGTCCATGCTGGTAGTCCTGGTAGGATTTGTGACCCTGGGGGACCCATGCTGGAGCAGGGTGTACCTGGAAGGACTGCACGCTGTGGTAGAGTGACCCACATTGGAGAAATTCGTGGAGAACTATCTCCCATGGGAGGTACCTCACACTGCAGCGGGGGCAGGATGCTTCTTCCAGCAACAGAAAAAACCTGTGATGATCTGGCCATAGCTTCCATTCCCCATCTCCCTGTGCTGCTGAGGGGGAGGAGGTAGAGCCTGGGAAGAAAGGAGGGATGGACAGAAAGGAGGGTTGCTTCTTCCAGCAACAGAAAAAACCTGTGATGATCTGGCCATAGCTTCCATTCCCCATCTCCCTGTGCTGCTGAGGGGGAGGAGGTAGAGCCTGGGAAGAAAGGAGGGATGGACAGAAGGTGGTTTTAAGGTTTATTTTACTTTTCACTATCCTGCTCTGATCTTTTTATTGATAAATTCAATTAATATCTCTAATTCTCACCTGTTTTGCCCATGACAGTATTTGGTAAGTGATCTCTTCTGTCCTTATCTCAACTCATGAACTTCTGCTATATTTTCTCTCCCCTGTTCAGCTAAGAAGGGAAGAGACAGAGAGGCTTTGGTGCATGTGTGGCATCCAGATGAAGAGTGAAATTACACAGAGAGAGACAATAAAAATATTTACTAAACACTCCTGGTGCATTCTGACATTGTAACTCCCAGTTTTGTGCCATCTATAAATTTCATTACCTTGTGCTTGGTTTTGATTCTGATGTTAGAGAAAGATTCATCTTCCATTACAGTAGTGTGACCGGGCAGGGGCCTTTTTCCTTGATACTCATTCTCCCAGGACACCTGTCCTGTCCACTTCTTGTGCCAGCCACAGCTCTGGAAAGCCTATCAGTCAGTCCAAAATGAATTAAAAATGGGGGGAAAATCTCTGTGTATTTCAAGAGATTTTTGGTTTTTGTCTGTTACAACCCTGGCAGGTTATGAATTCTAAAGTGAATGGAAGCTGCTTTTTGAGATGGGACTTCAATTTTCTAGAAAAGCCTTTCTTTCCCCCACCTTTTGTTGTTTTGGTTTTCACCCTTGGAATATCCAACACAGAGTTTTTCAATTCTTTCCATTAACTGTGTGGAGTAAGTAAAGATTTTATTCCTCCCTCAGAAGTTTTCTTCCATTTTCCCATCTGGAATCTTGTTCTTCTATAGAGAAATCTCCAACTTCGATAGAGGTCACAGCTGATGCTATTTGAGGTGTGTGTGCTGATAGCAGTAACAACTCCCTCAGTGATGCCATTAATCATTTGCAGGTTAGGGAGTCAGATATGGTGTGATAATGCCTGGCTATTCCTAAAGCCTCCCTTTTGAGATGGCTTGAATCATAGGTTTCTTTTTGAAGAGAGATTTGATTTTTTTTTTCAATCCCTCCTCCCCTTATCTTTTCTCAGCAGGTTTTATTAGGTGTATATATTACTGAATAAGATGAAAGAAGGTTGAATGTGTAGATGGATGATGGTGGGTCACTGAGGATGCAGAATCTAATTAATACTGAGCAGAATTTCTCTATCTCTAATGTCTGTCTCACTGAATTGACTGTAGGAGATTTTTTCAGATCCTCTCCGTGATATATATAGTTTGCAAATGTGAAAAGAGTTAAATGCAACATTACAGAAGGAGGTAGTCCACCACTCCCTTGTCCAGCCACTATAAAAAGACACATTTCTTTGTTACAGTTGTAGGTTGTCCTAGTTGTGCTAAAAGTTGCCTTAGTGTGTGTTAAATAAATTAACCGCTGTGTTAAATCCATTATTATATCTTCTTGGTACAATCCACAAAATTAAATTGGTCACTTAGTCCATTTGCAGTATAGCTTCAACAGTGAACTGATTCACTGTAAAAATAAATTGAAATAGCTTCATTGGAGGAAATTCTTCCAGGGAGAAGGAACATCCAAAGCAAGAAATGTGATATAGTTGGCATTGCTACTCTGTTAACTTGTGGAAAAATGGAAGACATGTCACCTCATTGCATTTAATGTAATTTTTCATGAATGCTAAATTCAATCTAGTTAAAGAAACTTCTATACAGTGTATTCACATTTCTAGATTTCATGTTCTACTCTTCTTTACACTTCTGTAAAGTGCCAGACTTAAAGGGCATAGACATTTTTTCTAAGCCAAATTGAGAAGTAAAAGGAGGGAAGAGTTTTGTCAGTCAAAGCTAAAAATAACTGCCTGTATGTGCAACAACCAATTTCTGTTTTCCACTGAAGGAAAGATAGCTTTTTTAGAGTCATGAAGAAAAGGGTCCAACCAAACCAAGGAGTAACTCCCTAAATGTTTTACTTTTCACTATTAGAATGTCTTACTTTTGAATATCAATTTTAAAAATTATACCTAATGTGAAGGACTGACCATATCAGAAGCAAAAGGTAAAAATCAAAGTATTTTATCAACCTGTTAAGACCTATAGGCTTTCTGGTTTTCATAAGCTTTTCATTTATACTGTTAGTTGTACTGAAACAGGCTGAAAACCTTGACCTATTAAATTTGAGGAAGAGGGATTTTGTGAGAACCTGATTTATCTGACAGAGTGATAAAAGACTTTGTCAGTCTTTACCACAGTAAGTTATCTTCCACTACGAGTAGTCATGTGGCTTTCAATTGTCTAATAATGATGTAAAGTACAGCTCAATGAAATGCTAGCCCGGGAAAATTAATCCAAAAAGTGCAATTAATGAAAGGAATATGAAGTGGTAATATGTATTCAAAAAACATTTTGAAAGTAACATTTGGTTCAGAATATATGAGTCACTTATCTGATGCTGTGAGCATCAAGCTTTATAAATATTGGGATATATTATAAGGTTGTAGTTTGTCTATTTAAAAAAAAAAAACCAAAACTGTATAACACTCAAGAGTTATAGCTGGCTTTTTCCAAGAGCAGTAGATTATTCTAAATTTCTGGACACAGGATGAAGGTGTTGTTCAATCCTCAAGTTCCAGATTGCTCTAGTGGATTAATAAACCCTGGTGGGAACTAGAAGGATATGAATATCTTATTTTTGTGGCTCTGAAAGTTTTGGCTGGATGAATTTTAATCTTCACAGGAAAAAAACCCTTTGTATGAGTGTACAGTGTTATAGAATGTTTAAGGTGGATAGAACAAAAGCCATATAAGGTTGGCATTCTGACGTATCAGATAATGCACATGCAGAAAATTTGAGGAATGGGAGCACAGAAACAGAATTTAAGAATGGAGGGTGTCATTCCAGCCTTTCTCTGTGTGTATATCATATTGGCATATGATGTGAATGTACTTTCTGGGAATGCTGCCACAAGTAAGGCAGCAAAACTTACTTAGCACAGGGCATCTTTTCTCTAGGTTGTGTAGGAAAGTATATAGTCTTTGAATGTACATGGTATTAGTTTGTTTTTCCAGCATAGAAGCAGGGGAAAACCAAAAACCCCTTGACAATCGTGCAAGTTGATTGAGGAGTTACTGTAGATTGTGTTTTATAAAGTGCATTGCATCAGATATGATTATATACTTTGTTTATAATCCAGTTTAGGGAGGATAAGCAAGAAAAAATACATTGAAAATTATATCATTCAAACAAACTCTAACAGATTCCAGTTTTGAGCAGGTCAACCATAACAATCGATCTTAATTGTCATGTTATTAATTTAAAACAGAATCTTTTTTTGTGTGCTGTATAAAATAGCACTAATATGATGGACAATGGCAATTTGTGGCCATGGAGATTGTTTCCTAGTTGGAAACAACTGTTAAAGTATTCATCATATAAAAAGAGTTGATATTATAGTTGTTTATTAAGGTCAATAATTGGCATTGTAAGGCAAGGGATGAACCTGGTGTCAACTCATCACAAGTCTTGGGTTCCTTTCTATTGGTAAAGATGCAGAGAATTTGGCAAAGTCATCTCCAAGGACACAGCTGTCTTAAGACAGCCAGACAGATGATTTTATTCCTTTGGGTTATTAAAAGCCAAGGTAAAACCTCCTTAAAAGACGAGTTTATACTGTAAAGATGAAATGATTGCTGTTATTAAGGGCTGACTTGGCTGAAATCTGGTTCCTCCTACTTATAGAAAGGAAATCACAGGCACCTATTTAGTTGCACCTATATATATTTTGTGGATATGTAATACATGTGTACCACAGCTTATATGTGCCTGAAGTCATGTCTTTTAAGAACGCCCCAGGAAGGAGTGCCAAAATTGCTTGTAAATGTTGGCAGATAATCACAGTATTAATGAATTCTCATTTACTTTTCTTCTACTTCCCTCTCAAAAATACTCTGTGTTGTTGTGAGCATTCTGTTACTTCCAGAAATTAATTTGAAAGTGAGATAATCTAATCTAAATTCAGCGTAACTGTAAATACTGCTAAAATATGCTTTTAGGACTGACATAGCATTATATGTGTACTGTGGGGTGTAGGTCATTGCTTGTTTTCAGACAACAGGGGTGTCTGTGTCTAAATTGTACATTACTGGTTCTGAACCACAATTTGTGATTTTTGTGTACACTTGCTCTATGGAGATAAGTAAGAAAAAAAAAAAAAAAAACAGTAACAAAAAACCAGACAGCTGAACTAGAATCTTAGAGTGTGTCAAATCCACATAATGCTCAGGGAATGCTGCATGCAATTCAACAAAAACTAATTAGATGTGATCCTCCAAATGGGTTTGTGTGTCTGTTCTTAAAATGCAGCAAGTAGTCTGGGGAAGGGTAGAAAGAAGCTGCTTTGTGAAGACAGCTTCTTACACTCTGTGACTAAAATAAATAATGGCACTTTTGGGCTTGAGGTGCACATTATTTTGGTTACTCATAGATGTCCTGCTGCTCAAGCACCCTGGGAAACAAATGCATTTCTTTTATAAGAAAATGAAACCCAGAGTTAGTTTGCTCAATGCTTGTTTTGATTCTCTGCTGAAGATTATTGTGTGTTTCCCTGACTGCCCCATGTTCTCTCTTGTTTTTTCCTTATCTGGTCTGAGACGGTATAATAGAGAAGAAAAATGGCCATATCAAGCTGATCTGTAGGTCTTGAGTTTCAGGAACTGCTTTCCTTGTTGATAACCATTCTAGGTGAAATCCATTCCTTCAAAGAAAAGAAGGCTGTATTTTGCCGTGTCAAATTACTCTATCATTGTTAGTTAAATACATTTTTTTTTTGAGGAAGGAGAATGATCTCAGATTTACGGAAAGCCAAAACTTGCATCTCTTTTTTATAAAAAAACCTTACAGGTTTTTATATGTATACTATAAGATTATGCTGATTTGGTCTTTCTAGTCAAGGATATGAAACAGAGTACTGGCTGTGCTAATCAAAAGACATATGTAATCCTCTGAATATCAGATAATTTCTCCCAGTGCCTTGAGTTAAATATTTTGGCTGCTTAAATGCTATTCTTCAGTTAATACTGTTGTTCTTGTTCTTGTTCATGGCAGGTATGAATGGATTTCTTTTATGTGTAGTTCTCTCAGCCAGAACACACAGGGTGATTTAACCTTTTCTCTTAAACACCATTTTTTTTTGGGGGGGGGGGAGCTTTTGTGTCTGGTGAAGCCCTAAACAAACCACTTGAGCACCAGAAGAGCTAAAGAAATGGTAAAGAATGTGCTGCCTTTCCTGAGGTGGGCAGTTCTGCATTCTGTATCTTCTTTCTATCTGACCCACACATCTGAAGGAAAGATAAGAGTTGCTGCTCAGTGTGGACAGATAGCTTGGGTTCCAACCTCATCTACTCCTGTGCTGGAAAAATACAAATACTTCCTTAGAGAACCATGGTCAACACAGGCAGTTTAGCTTAATGGTAGGATCTTAAGTGTGTTAATAATAGTAGAGATTTGGCAGTACATTTTGTCACTCTTTACATGTTATCTGAGTATTTTTAGCTTGAAAATCATACAGAATTTCAACAGAATTTTGTGCACTCTGTGCAGAATGCTCAGCCACTGACTAAACGCAGTTTCATTCCCCTGCTTGCCCCATTTCTGTTTCAAAGTGCCATTCAGGCTCAGTGTGTGAGCTGGCTGGGAGTCTCTGGGTGAGCTGGACAGATACTCAGTCCTGAGCATGCAGTAGGGAAAGGGCAGAGCTGCTTTCTGACCAGGTCATACTTGTGGAATGTAAGCTTTGTGACCACAGGTATGGTGTCACAAAGCTAATGTTCTACAGTTATGACCTGGTCTGAGGCTTGGAATGTTTCACAATATTTTCATTCCTTTAATTACAAGAAATTGTGTCAGTTCTGATTTTGTGAGTATTTCAAAGCTGTCTGCATTGAACAATGTGTTGACACATTTTAGATGTCAAAGGTGAGCAAGGTCAGAAGTGCTACTTCTTTACAGGAGAATGCAGTTCTATCATTACTGCTGTTAAAAATCAGTATCTCCACAAGGTTCCCTACATCCAGTTCTGGTATGACCAGTTGCCCATGGAAACATTCATGAAAGCTGACCTTCCCAGTCCTTTGATCTTAGCAGATCTCTGGGGAAAATCAGGGCGTTTTTTTTATTGTCATTTAGGATCATTCAGCCATAGGCTGAAGGAAAATGTAGTTCTGTTGACAAAATCAACATAGACAGGTATGATAGAAATTCAGCTGTTAATTCATATGTGAGCGCTGTTCTTTCACATAAAACAGTTTCTTAGAAAATGTCTTGTGATTAAAAGGCAATGGTTATATTCCAATTCAAAACACCACCCCGCAGCGTGTACGTTTTGACAAGGTTTATGAGTCTTACTTCTGAAAGCACTCTAATGCATGACCTTCACAGGTGATTTATGATGACTTTTAGGAGACTAGGTAATACTGTAAAAGGACAAGGTGAAGAGAGAACCGTATCCAATTTAGAAGTGATTAAAATAAGGCTTAAGCAAGAGCCTCATTTACAATATGTTCAGTTCACTTCATGAACAGGAAGAGGCATGAATGATGGCAACATCCTGAGTTCCTGAATGAATTTTCTTGGTCCTAGTAATCTGCAGATTAGCCCCCTGGTATTGCTGCATATGTTGCTTTAAAAATCTCAGTCAACACCTGTGTCATAATTTGGAGTGGAAGTAATTACAGACTGTGACTGACACTTCTGTTAAAACCCTCTGGTTTTCAGGGTCCATTTCTGCCTGAGAGCCCCTTTTTCTTTCACTAATACAACAAGTCCAAAATACATAGTTCCACTTTTTTTACCTCATAATAAAAGAAGAAAATATATTGGTTTTTAAGGTATCACCTGCTCATATACAAACCACTGCCAAGTTGTAACCAGAAGTTTTGATGGTTCGATCATAACAGTGTTTCTTCTTTTATAGGAGCAGCCCCAATAGCCGGTTATGCTTCAGGCTTGTCTCACACTGAATTTTCTCTCTGTCTCTTTTACGGCCAGCCCAGCTGGAAGGTGACGCCTCAAAAGGTTTGGCTTCCTTGCTCTGCAGAGAGCCTCTCTGTGGATCTGCTGCTCTTGGAGCTGTTCTGGGGAGGTGTGAGAACTCCTCCTTTTCCCCTCTCATGAGCGTAGCTGGGGCTCCATTTCAGCCAAGCCAAGAACCACAGCAGGACTGGTGCTCCCCACCATTCCCCTGTGGAGAGGCAGTGGCATTCTGCAGCCAAGTGAGGCATCTGGTGCCTCTCTGAGGTAGGAGGGAGGGGGAAGAATTTTGAATTCCCCTCCTGTCTCCCCTTAGAAGAGACAAATAATAGCAGAGAAGCAGCAAGAAGCCTTTCCTAAACCTCCTCTCAAAAAAGGCATCTTTTTCAGCCAGCCTAGGATTGCTTGGCAGGCATAGTACGGCTTGAGTGCTTTCACTGGGAAACCATAGAATGGTTTGGGCTGGAAGAGGTCTTCAAAGCTCATCTAGTCCAAACCCCCTGCAATGAGCAGGGACTTCTTCAACTAGATCAGGTTGCTCAGGTCCCTGTCCCATCTGATCTTGAATGTTCCCAGCTATGGGGCATCCACCACCTCTCTGGGAAACCTCTTCTAGTGTTTTGCCATCCACAGTATAAAAATTTATCCCTTTACCTAATCTAAATTGATCCTTTTTAGTTTAAAACTATTACTCCTTGTCCTATCACAACAGGCTTATCCCCTCTTTCTTATAGGCCCCCTGCCATTATTGAAAAGCCACAATGAGATCCTCCTGGAGGTTTTTCCTCTCTAGGCTGAACAACTTCAACTCTCAAATGTTCTTCGTAGGAGTGGTGATGAGAACGGGCATAAACTCATGCTTAACACCACCTTTACCGGATTGCTGTACTCCAAAAACCAAGTGTCTTTCTAGCAGTTGAGAAATATAGGTGGTAGTATGGGGGATGGATTTCTTCTTTACCTTTTTCCACACTGCCTCTGTGTTGGCCAGGTTTGTTGTTAAAGTTCACTCTTGTCTGATTCTTCTCACTCATTGCTACTCATGTACAAGAGCTTGTGTTTCTTTCCTCCACAATATCACCTTGCTAGCTAATGTCCAAAATAGTTTTGGAAATTCATTAAAAATGCAAATGGAATATGCTAGTGTTATTTTAATTATGAATCAGACGTTACCTAGGAGTTAACAGACAGCTTTCTAGACAATAACAGTGCTGTGAGTTTCTTCAGTGAAAATGTCATGGAGATATCCTTCAATATCTTTGTGATGTAATTTATATATTCCATTCTATGAATGTATGGTTTGTGGCATTTGGCATTTAATACCCTTAAAATTTCTATTTACCAAATAAAAAATGTAGAGAACTGCCTTAAAATGGGATCAAATATATTGCTGCTTTTGATCAGAATAAGATCAAAATCTTTGCCTCAAACTGGTTTTACCATAGTGTAACTTTGTTGAGTTAGTTGGCAGTAATGAATTGCAGTTGAGTACATCTTCTTGGAGTCTGTGACTTAATTTTTTTCTTTCTTCTATTGAGGTTTCTCATTGACACAATTAATGCTTCATCTGTGAACCTGGCTGAACAAAGTATCATCCTCTGCTCAGGAAATTTTTGAGATCCTGATTCTAGGGAGCTGGCAAACTCCAGATCTCTGAGGTAAAACTCTTTAATGGAATGGTTCTTCAGCAAAATTCCAGATGCTTTGTGATCTGTGAGACACCTTGGGAAAACCAAGGTAAAAAGCTGAAATAGAAAAGAATCCTGCCAAACTGGCTGTGGTAGGCCACTGAGTTATTGCCAGGAAGAGGATTAGGAAGGCTTTTACAAGTATCAAACTGTGCTTAAATTCATAGTAGGATATAAAAATGTATCTCCCAGTGGGCCAGAAACAATTTTAAACACAGTATCTGGGGCATTTGGCTCTTCCTTTCTTCAATGCCAAGATCTGAATTCAGGAAGTTCTATTGCTTTTTCTTCTTCCCCAGATAGCTCCATTTACCAGAGCACTAAAGTAATGAGAGATGTGTAAGGAAATTAGAATTTTCTCACTCCCTGAGTTTGCTGAAGTCAGGGACAGAATAAGAACTTGAGACTTAATATCTTAAATCTATTTTGCTATAATTTAGCATACTACTTCAGTTCTCTTCAGAATTAAGACCTCTTCTAGTATCTTCAGTTTATATTCACCTATATATTATTTTCCCTCCCACTGTTGCCTTGAATCCGTGTTTTCTAGACCTCTCATCTATTTTGCTGTCCTCTCCTCTGGATCTTGAGTTGATCCACGTTGCCATTAACCTTGTTACCTGCTCTTTGGTGGACATAATACAGTAGGTAAGACCCTCAGGAATGTGAACATCAGGAGAGGATACACAGTGCTTTTGTCCCTTCCTTCCAAGGTGATGATGGCTTTGATTTCATTCTGGTATGGCATCACACTCAGGCTGTGATCTGCTCCAGGTCTTACTCTGCTGCTTAGTTCTCCTGGCATGGATGGTCAGGGAAGAGGAGCTGGGCCAGCAAAAATGTTCAAGGTAGAACAGCCTTGTGCATAATGACTCAACTCTATTTCATCTCTACTAATTTCTTGAAAATTGGCCTGCATTAGTTACCCACTTTCTGCTAAATAAATCAGAATATTTCTGTATGACACTGCTGCTCAGCAGTCCTCTTAATGAGCATTGTGAGATGATCATTTGTAACCCTGAGCCCTGAACTTTCATTAATTTCAGTAGTCAGAGGTTGATTAAATGAGCTGTTTCCAGGAGAATAAATCTGCCTGCACACATAGAGAGAGTAATTGACAACACACCACGAGTTCCTGTATGGCGATTCCAGATGTAAGAGTCTGGTGTGATTTTGTATCTGTTTGTAAGCATGGGAGCAGCATTGGAAACCTCTGCAAATGTTTCCCATTTTCAATGTGAGACAGCTTTTACAAACCCTTGAAAACATTAAAATAATGCTAAAAAATAAAGGAAGCATTATTTGACCTGAAGCATGGTTGTTTCACTTTCCAATGTTGCAAACAACTAAAAAGCCTTGTTATTTTGATCCACTCTATTTAAAATGTTAATTGTGTAATATAAAGTTTAGAGATCTTCTGCCATTGCTAATCTCAATCTTCATTTCTCTTCTTAATTGCACATTTGAACAAGAAATTGTAATGTTTTTAAATTATCTCTTAGGATCTATTGGGTCTTACGTGAAGGAGAAGGTAGTTCCTTGGCGGAGATGAGGTTTATATCCAGCTAGATCTGGCTGGTTTCCAGCAACATTGCAGAAGTTGCATTTGCAACAAACATTTTTGAAAAATATGTGTTGAGTCATCATTACTTTTCCTTTCCTCAGTCCTGCTGTCTGAAGGAAGCCCATGTTTTGTATGAGAGCGCTGCTTGGCTGGTCTGAGCAGAAGCAAGGGTTCTTGGTAAGTGGTGGCCAGGATTTGATAACAAAGAATAAAATTACAATTGAAATCAGGCAAGTTCTGTTTAGACAGGAAAGGGAAAAATGGCTCAGAGTTTGCCACGTGGTATCTCATATCTTGAAAAATAAACAATGTGTCTCCTTTGGTATTTTATTGTATATTAACGTATATCATTAATTAAATAATAAAGTCTCTAGCACTTTATACCTGCATAAGGAGCTTTCAGATGATCTAATTTAGTTCCCACTTACCATGAGAGACTGTGTCACATAGTCCTCTTTATGGATTTGTCAGATCTGTCCTAAAAATAGCTATTTCTTTAAAAATAAATAGTTACTATCTTGCTCCTCAGTTTAAAATGATATTTCAGACATTGCTTTCTTATGGCTAGGAGTCCTCCACTGATTTCTATTCAAGACTTACTCCTGACAGTTAATATTCACTTGTATTGGTGTTCTTGTCATTTTTCCAATTGTCATTGGCCACTTGTCATTTTTCCTCTTAAATGAAAAAAAAAAAAAACCAAACCTTTTTATCACTTGTCCTAATGAGTTTACATAAAGGGATAATATCTCCTCTTGGCTTTGAATGTGCCAGGCAAAATAAGTGAGGAACAGTACATTTCATAAAACAGATTGTTGTATGTCTTAGTGCCTCTCTTCACTCGCCTTTTTTTTTTTTATTCTTGAGCAGAGCTGAAAAAGAATTGTATTGAGATAAGCATCACTGTGGCTTGTTTCATGGCATTAATAGCTTTATGTTGTTGTTACAAATGCTTCTGTTGATAAATTCTAGATAGCTTTTGCCTTTTTCTACAAAGCTAATCTTCCTTATTCTATGGTCCTCTGACTGATTAACATGGTCTTCATCCTCCCCACTAATTTCTCACTGATAATTTCCCTACTTTTAGTAGAAATACTTATTATTGCTAGGCTCTTGAGCAGAATCACAAAGCACATTATATCATTACTTTTTGTTCAGTTTCTATTAGGCAAGACTTTTTCTTTCTTTCAGAATGAAATTCCAGTATTTCCTGGCATTGGCAGTGCTTTCCAAAGTTGTACCAGTCTAACCAACCAAAGCTGTGCCTCCTTTTTTGTGTCTTTGATAAAAATACCAGATGAGCCCTAAGACAAATATTTAAAGGAATTACCTTCCCCAGTTCTTTTTTTTTTTTTTAATCAGTAAGCTTCCATGAACTTTAAGGATATTATTACTCTGTTTTTATTGGTGAGTATACTGAGGTGGCATCGTTGGAAAAGCATGGATCTCCAAAG
The DNA here is from genome assembly GCF_026979565.1 of Vidua chalybeata. NCBI lineage: Eukaryota > Metazoa > Chordata > Aves > Passeriformes > Viduidae > Vidua > Vidua chalybeata. Next base: position 52,719,953 of record NC_071535.1, on the reverse strand, counting down.
CAATTTAGTCACTTGTAATGGGGCTGTGAAGAATGTAGATGTCCTACTGTGTAGCCCTTCATTAAATGCTATAATTGTATGTCTGTGAATGCTCCTGTTTTCACATGTGGAATGTCCTAGAGGCCATAAGTGCTGCTTCTGTATGTATCCAGTTTATCTACTTTATCAGGGATGCCCAGCCCTGCACTTCATGCCAAAGCCATTGTAACTAAAACTCTATGAAATAAGCTTTATTGAGACCCAACTAACTGGAGTGCTCCAATAATCCTGCCCTGGAGCTGGGATACTTGAAACACGTGCTTGACCCAGCTGTAGCTGCTGCTTTTGGTCAGAGACATTAGGCAGAGCATTTCTGTTTGTGGTTGTACGTCTCTTACAGAGTGGCTACTAATATTCTTAATCTCAAATTTTTGATTTAGGATGACTCCCTGTGCTTGAGGTGTGGCACATCTCCCCTCCTCCCAGAGCAGGGTGTGAGGGAGGGTCCCTTTTAAGGTCTGCTGATGTTGGTGTTCTACTCTGCAGAAACCAATAAAGACTGGTTTGCCCAGGGTGATAACCATGGGCACAGATTCCTAGGAGGGTGGTGGCATGTCTCTCTTGGCCTCCAGTAGCAATAACTGTTTAATCCAGGGATGGCTACACCTCCCTGTCTCTCACTGCTCATCTCTCCCTGTCTCTCACATCCTGCCTGAGGACTGAAAGTGATGCTCCTCTCCACATCCCCATTCCCAAATAGTCTTTGCAGGATATAAATTCAAATAATATGTCCATCATTACCAGCAGATCAGTGGCACAGCTGCTGTGGGGCTCGAGCACCAGAATGCTTTCCTTTTTTGCTTTTTTCTCATTTTAAAAAAGTTGACAAAATCCAGTGGGCTGGAAAAAAGAGGGTGTTCCTAGTTACCCTGAAGTATTGTCCTTTCTGTGTGGATGGAATAACTTGTGGCTGTTGGAGCTGAAGCAGTGCGCATGGAACAGTCTTCAAAAAAAGTTTTACAAGTAGGTTCATTTCAGAGCTGAAATTTGTTATTTATTAGAAGTACTAATACATGGAAAGAAATCTTTATCAGCTCTTTGGGGCTGGTCTGAACTGTTATCATCATTTTGCACATGCTTTTTGTAACCTCACCATTTGTTCTCATTTTCTCTTTTTTCTTTCTGGCCACCTTTTTGCTTCCCAAGAGATTAAAGGGCCAAAATGCTGCTCCCTGAACTTACTTCATTATCCACAGAAAGTTTCACAGTATAATTATAATGCAAATAGGAAGCTACTTATATTTAGAAAAGACAAGGCATTTAATTTAGGACCAAATAACAGGAATGAAAGGTACTCTCTTTTCTCTCTGTGAAATTGCTCAGTCTTTTCTGGATAACAAATTTTGTTCAGGATACTTAATAGAGTTTCAAGTGGTATATTAATTATTAAGCGTGATCCAAACTGTCATATTTACAAAGTGTTGCTGCAGTGGTGTAATTTCATGTCTACTGTCAGGAAATAAATCCATGGAATATAGATTTTAGTACTGACTAGGCCACTAACTTAAGTGACTGAAGGTGCTTCCCTCATCACTCCAGGCTCCTTTTTCTGTGTCTGTGAAATGTATATTACGGCAAGTACCTGTAACTTGTTGGGTGAATGACAAATTCTTGATGCAGTTAAGAAGTTGGAATTTACTTTTAGAGAAAATGTTTGTGTGTCACAAGATAGGTTTTGGTATGTTTTGAAGTATTGTGTCCTGTGAATCTGAAAATACTTCTAGAAATTCTTTAGGAATATGAATATTAAAATTTCATCTTCGGTATTGCTGTTGGTATATATTTCTTTCTTCTCGTGTTGGCTTTTCATGGCTTAACAGTGGTACTAGCACATATATGAGTGTTGAGCCATGAAATTATAGTGCAAATTGGAGAAACTGTAACAAGTAGCAACAGCCCAAATTATCTTAAGAAACCAAAATTAATTAAAATCCTTTATGTCTGCACAAAGACTGCATACTGTGTTAAGAAGTAATATTAAAAAAAAGAAAACATGAAGGTTTAAAATCATCATAAAATAAATTTTCAAAAGGTAATGATGAGATATATGATTTATCAATTCTTTTAATGTAAGCAGAAGCAGCATTTGACAACCAGTGCTTCAGAATATAGATCAGTTATTTTCTGACATTCTTCAGATATACTTGCAATAAGTTATTGAAATAGACAACTGGTTTTCTGTCCTCGTGCTAATGTATATCAGTAAATTGTCTCTAACTATCAATATAGTAAATGGTAAGCAATTATAAATCAATGGATACCACAAGCTTTAGAGATCAGCTATGCAGAAATAAAGATAAAGTAATAGCATTATGCTGTTCAAGAAGCAGAATTTTATGAGCTGTAGGACCAAAGGGGATTTTTAAAATCAGAAGAAAAATGATATGGTATTTTGCTAAAAAGGGTAGTGCAGACAAATAAGAAGGTGTTGAATAATGAGAACAATAATGTCTATCTGAGAAATCCAACTGATTAATTTGATCTGAAAGTCTATTCGGTTTTCTTGGAAACAGTAAAAACTGTTTCAAGTTAGAAGGAAAAACTGTCAACTTGATCTTTGTTTCTCAGCAGCTTCAGAGGGGGTCCTCTGTAGAGCTAAAACAAGAATGTACTCTGCTCTCCCTCACTTCTAGTCATGTGTTGCAACTATGAAGCAGAACTAAAAAATTAGGAGAATTATTATCAGTAGTATTATCAATATCAGTATTATGATATTGGATTTATTTTTAATAAAATTTTCAAGACTGTTAATCTGAAGCCTGAAAATGACTTTCTAATCTTTTTTTACAGTGAAAAATGTGAGATTGCAAAGAGATTTGTCTGTACTGGGTTGACCCTGCCTGGATGCCATGCACCCACCAGGTCACAGAACATTCTGAGTTGGAAGGGACCCACAAGGTTCAATACTGTGCAGCTCTTAAGTGAATGGTTCAGCTGGGGGTTGAACCCACAACTGTGGTGTTACGAGCACCTGCTCTGACCAGTGGAGCTCCTCAGAGTCAAAGCCTCTTTCTTGCTTCCCTCCACAGCTGGACAGGGGATAGATAATGTAATGAAGGGTTCATGAGTTGAGATAAAGACGGGGAGCGATCACTCACCAAATAACAGCAGAGGTACAACAAGCTTGAATTAGAGAAATTAATTGAATTTATTGCTAATAAAATCAGAGCAGAATTCAGCCACATCCGTCTTGGAGTCTCCAGGGATTGGCTCTGCTGGACATGGGGGAAGCTTCTGGCAGCTTCTCACAGAAGCCACCCTCATAGCTCCATCACTACCAAATCCTGGCCACACAAACTTGGTACAACATATTTGGAAATTGTTCTCCCCAGAGATCCAAGGCTGACACATGTTCAGGTGAGTGTTTTGATTTCCATTTCTACACATCCCAGTGTAGTTGAACATGCCCTGTTCTAGAGTCCTGATGGGAAGGTTAATTGCCCCCTGGAGCTGGGAGGGGCTGGGAAGAAGTCGGTGCTCTGGGAGGGATGCGCTCTGTTCTCTTACAAATGCAGGAGCTGCTCTTTGTGCTGTGGAGCAGAGCCAGGTTTCTGCTATCCAGGGAGGGAATTGGGGATCCCTGTTTTTAGTCATCTTTTGGAAGTACTAGTTTTGGACTGAGATCAGGTATGATTTGATGTTAACCTGTGGAGACACAATTTACCAGGGGTAGGAGATAGTTCTGTGGACTTGTTCTGATGGACATCTCATCGCAGGCTCCAGGCCATCTCTTCTCAATGCACCATTTCTTGTCTTCTTGATATTTGACTCAGGATGAGCATTGTCCCTCAACTCTAATTTAATCAGAAGGCACCTGAGTGATATTCTTTAGCCCTGTCATTGTTCCCCTGCACAGCATTCTCTGATGGACACACCAAATACCCCTCCACAGGAAATGTCTGCATTTCAAAGGGTTACTTCAGAGTTTGTTTCCATCTTGCCTGATAGGAGGTCAGTAACAGTCATGCAGTGGTTGGGGTAACTTCAGTGGAATATCAAAATGAGAAATTATAGTTAGGTAAACTATTTTTAAAATATTACAGGTTACTAAGTAATTACTAAAGTGCTTTACATACACATACACACACACACACACACACGTATATGTAAGTACCTCAAAGCATTTCTTAGTAGTGTTGCAATGGAAGCATTTGACACTTCAGCTTCAACATAACAGAGCTAGGAGATGCTTTGGTCCAAGTGCCAAACTGCAGCTTTGAAACAAACAGGACATGCTTTGATGTAGTAAAAAAAAAAAAAAAAAAAAAAAAAAAAAAAAAGATGGAATTTTCATTCAGAACTAAGTTTTCTATCCTGACTTTTTTTTGTATTTATTTTTTCTGACATGAGATGTTTGGAAGGTAGCAGTCTAGGGGATTGCATCTCCTTTCTGAAACTGCAGTCCATGGAGCTCAAATGTGATCCTATTTCTCCACATCAGGATGGGAATTGTATTAGGGAAAATGGTACCTTTACAATTGTTATGTCAAGGTGAATGCACAGCAATTTGAAATCAGAAGCTGAGCTGGTTTTCACAACAATATGGTCTCTGGTATTGACACAGCCAGGGTTAGGTTCTTGAAAAACTTCTCTCTGGAAAATTCTGATCCTTAAAGTAAGTCTAATGTTTGTGGTCAAGGGCACTTCTCTTTGTCCTTGCCTGCATAACTATGTGTCATGAAATAGCTGCTGTAGATTGCTCCAGGGCTGGCAGGGATTGGAAAAGGGATTTCTTCGTACACTGTGTATTATTTTGATGGCCTTTAATGGAGGAAGCAATTTTATTTTTTTAATATTTTTACAGCATCATAGTGAACTTGAAAAATAAAGACATATATATTCAGTTCTTCCTAGGAAACCCAGTTCTCGTTTTATATTTTCGGTATTCTAACAGGGCTAGAAGAGATGCCTTTGACTAAAAGCAATATAAATGAAGGTAAAAATTTAAACTTTGATGAAAAAGATTATAAAATAGAAAACTCTTAAAGTAGTTCAGAAGATTCTAGTCTCATCTTGGAAATGGAGGAATGTTCCATGTGTGCTTAGGCCAAAAACTCTGTTACATAGGTGTTAGTGGAAAAAAAAATAATTCAAAGGGGGTGGTGAATGATCACTGGCAGGTGCAAGAAGGCAAGAAACTTGATCAAGGTTTTGCCAGCAGAGCATATGTGGGTTGTTTGGCTTTGAAAGGGTAGGAGTACTTTTCTGGAATAGTCAAAGCAACAAAAAAAGAGCCAGCCTAGGACAAAGCTCAAAGCATGGTCTGTAAAATGGCAGAGTTTGTGTTACTTAGTGTATGGAATACTTTTCCTTGTGTTACCTTTTCTTTATATTGTCACATGAACTTTTTGTTCTATATCAGAAAATAAAAAGGAAGGAAGAAAGCAGGAAGATATAAAAATGGATAAAAGAAAAAGCAGGTTTACTGTAAAATATATCTCCCTTCAAGCACTGTTAGAAACCCTGTTTTCATCGTTTTTAAACTCTTTCCTCCATCCAAGGTTTCCCACTGGACCATTAAAGAGGCCAAAACAGCCCCAGTAGCTAACTTGTCTACATGCCCTGAAGATGAGCCCTTCAAATTTATGTTCAGCTTTCTGAGAAGTGGCCTCCCACGGGTGTCTGGAGCTGTTCCTCACAGCTGGTGTGCTCTGTGCACTTGTTACTGCTGCTCCTGCAGAAGTGCATCAGCCAAGGAGGGCGTGACGTCTCCAGGGGACACATCTAAACTGGAATGGGGTGGTTTTCCACGCCTCCAGCTCTGAGCTGAGCAGCTCTGGTTTGCCCTCACTATGGGCCCTGCTGGATACAGCAGCTTGGTCCAGAGACCTCTGACACCCCAGCCAGTCTGAATTAGTCTGAGATTCTGACACGTAATTTACATTTGCAGACCCCTTCAGCACAGTTCACTGGGTCTTTCTCATGTAGATTCATGCTTTGCCAGCTGAAATAGAGTTGTTCTTACCTTGTTCTAATGAGAGGGATCATGGATGTCTGCCTTGAGGTAGTCAGCTAAACCTCTTGTTACAGTGAGTGGAGGGAAATGGGTGTTTCTAATGCCTGATGCTTCTTCTAAGGAAGCATCTGAAGGAGGTGTTAGATGAATTATAGCCTGAAAGCAACCCAACTCTTAATTGATGGTGTGGTTTGAACTAAAATTATTCCTAAAACTGAAAATCCGTGAGAGACCAGATTTTCAGTTACTGGAAAATAATGTAGATTTACTAAGAAATATCCATAGGGGTATAATAAATGACCCTATCTTAAAGCAAAATACAAAATCGATATTTTGACTAGATATTAGAGAAAGTAAGATCTGCATCTAAAAGACTGGTGAATTTTGGGGTTAGATAACTGAAGGATAAGTTCAGAAGGCAACTTCTTTTACTATATTTCATAAATTTGGGTGACAGTCTATATGATTTGTAAGTTGGTGCATGTTAAGAACCAAATAAAATGCACATCTGTCATTTTGCCTTTTCTCTGCTGTGTTTCACAATCTGTGAAAACATTGTTTTGGAAAGCCAGATATTTTATATTCTGCTTTGGTGGTCCCAAGTTCCTTGCCAGTTGCATGCCACATGCTTTACTGGTACTTAGTGCTCATTTGTTTTAGAGCCACCATTGTCCTAAGTCACTGTCAGGCAGTAAGCATCTTTTTTACTGACTCTCAAGTGATTTAAATCATACAGACTGAGACACATTAGGTGATGTCATGTGGTCCTAAGAGTAATTTCCACTGTCTGTTTCTATTTGTTAGCTGAGGTCATATTTTCTACTGTGGAACAGTTTCCTCTACAGCCCTTTTCATGCTCATGTCCTCTGATGTTCAGGCTAAGCCACCACTGCTATTGTCCTTGTTCATGACATGAGTCACAGTTGTCACACTGTCTGGAGTAGCTCACCTCACCCAGTCTCTGATCTGGATCTAATATGCAGGATGGAGACCACAGTCTCTGAAGAAAGATGCAAATCCAGAGCAATTAAGGAAAGAAATCTAAAGGGACGGGATAAGTGCTCTGTTTACACTGACTTTTTTTCCCTCCCCTCAAAATTACTCTTGTTCCTAAATGCAGAAATATGCATAGGACAGCTGGGATTTCTTTTTGTTTTGGTATTCCCTGTGCTGCAGATCAACCTCATTTCACTGATAATGAAGCTCGAACCACAGACCGTACGTATACTTATATCCATCTATGAAATCTCTTTGTGAAATGATGTCATTTTGTATATTCATTCTTTCATCTACATACTATCTGAAGTGTATACGAAGATCTACTAAATGTTTTTGTAGTATCAAAAATATTTGCTTGCAGATAAACAGAAATGCAGAGAAAATTTTGAAGATCAAACACAGTGATGATAGTAGCACCAGTGTTAGACCCCAAGTAGCTGTTGCTTCTAATCCCAAATTTACTCATCTAGCCAGATTCACCAAGTCTTCCCAGGCACCCCAAGCCCACAAGCACTAGTACTGAGACCATGTAGAGCCTACAAAGTTCAAGGTGATCCTCCTGGTCCAGTAAAATCTTACATTCCAGCTTTTGCAGATACATTTTTTGAGGACAATTTTTCTATAGGTTAGTGCATTTGAAGAGAGTAAATTATATTGTAGTCTTTAAATTGTAAAACCATCTACTATGAAGAACTCCTTCCTTTGGAAATGCTAATGAAAACAATTGAATTCAACTTAGGTAAAATTAAACTTTGCTAATTTAATGAAATGAAGGGCACAAAATCAATTTGGATAAATGTGTGATTCTAATGTGTGGAGGTCTTACTCATGCAGCAAGCAGTGACTGTATCTTCATCCTGAATAATTAAACCCCTTTCAGATAAGCAAATAAACAGAGGCTTTTTATATTTTTCTTTTCATAACAAAATATTATGCTATTAAGAAGTATTTTGACATCCAAGGATGAAGGATGATATAGAAGTGCAATGTATAATAACAATAATGTTGTTATTATTATTATTGTTATTATTGTTATTATTATTATTATATGAGTCCACTGGCTTTCCTTTTAAGATTTTCTACTTATTTCAGTTGCACATTTTTAATTGCATAGAGAAATGATGTAGTCCTATCTCAGAGTTGGTTTAATTAGAATTATTGATGTCTGAAACAGCACCCAGGCTGGGGGAACTGGGGTCTGATCAAAGTCACACCTAATGGTTTAGTGAAGTTAAAAATTCAATCTGTAATTAACATTGAAAGAGAAAGCATATGCTTTCAAAAAGCACATTTTATACTAGGGAAGAAGGCACTTTTTATTTATTGGGAAATATTCATTACACTGTTTAAAAAGAAAGGTAACAGTAATGACTGAGTTTTTCATCTGGAAGAAACATTGGATGCAACATTGTGCTTTTACAGACACTGATATACTTTGCTCTCCTTAATTAAGTTTAGAAGTGCATGTGAAATAGGAAGCTCACTTTATGAACGGTTTTAAGACTTTTGGAATTTTGAGTCTTCTCAGGGGAAATCTTTCTAGCTTGATTGAAAGTACATGTAAATGTTTATAATTTTTAAATGTATTATATAGAACAAATAAGTTTAACACTGGAACAAATTCTGATTCGAGGTGCTGAAGAAAACAGAAGACATTAAGCAGTGGGTATTTTAAAGTCTGTATCAGCTCATTGACTCCTGAGGATGCGGAGGACAGTTGAGCATCTGGGATGAATTCTCACCTTCATTCTGAAGGTGCTAGTGGATATGTTGTGTTGGTTTAGTAAATTTTTGTAGATTTTTTGCAACATGTTGACTCTGATTATGTAGTGAAGTGAAATGTCCAGGTTTAACTGGGAAAACACACTTTTTTTGTGTTTCTCAAACTTCCTGGGCTGTGCACGGAAATTACGACACCAAAGTGCTTTTTGTGACTGTGCACATGGTGTGACAGGGCTGGGAACGTGGGTAAATTAACTGCACTGCTGGAGGGGGTGGTGGGTAACAGGTGGAAGGTGGTGGGGCTGGAGAAAGTTCAAGCAGACCAAAATAGAGAATGTCTTTGACTTGCCTGATGAACACAAGGAGATAGGCAAAGTGCTGCAAGAGTCTTGATTTCTCTTAAGCAGCTCTTCCAGGCTTCTGTTATTTGGTATCATTATAGGGACTTTTTGTGCACCCTTCTTACTATCAGAAATAAATACACATATTCCAAAGTGGCTGGGGATCTTCCTTTGATGAGAGCAGTTGCAATTCAATGTGCTGTGTGGAAGACCCACCACAGATTTCATTTTTTTATGAAACTGTGTTCACACATTCTCCAAAAGTATGCATTTTTATCATTTGCACTTTATTGATCAGCCCTTCCTGAACCATTTTCATCCCTAATTAAGGATGCAGAGAGCTTTACATTATTCTGCTTATGATTTCAAGAGCTCATTTTATACTGATTGTTTGGGGATTTGCTTCCTTGGGAGAATTTATTGCTCTATGAATGAAAATGCTTTTCTGAAGCTGTTAATCAGTTCAAGATTTTAAAAAACTAATTGAGACTATTTCTCATTAGTATTAAATTCTCAAGGGTGCTATAGGGTGTGCACACTATTATAGTCTAAACCTGTAATTTGGATTTGCTTCGTGTGCCCTTTGGCACAATGGTATACATGGGAATTTTAAGGAGAATGACTGACATTTAGCCACCCCAGCCACAGTGTGTTCCTTATTATTTTTTATATTATTTATAATATTATAATATATAATAATGTATAAATAATATTATAATATAATAATTTATAATATTATAATATAATTATTTTATTATTATATAAATGTGCTCTTTATTATTGTCTCATCAGCTGCTGCCTCCTGTTAGCAGTGAAGTTTTTTTACAAGTGCTGTTTTGAAATACTCATTTATAGAAGGGCTCAAACTAATCAAAAGAACTTCCTAACACTGTTCACTATTGGGCTGCAATATAATCTTCTCAATGAAGTTGGGGAGGACTCATCATGTGAGTTGTTCTAAAATTGGTTGAGGCAAATCACCAAAGAATTTATGGAAGGGAATATCTTTTCTCTGTCATGGGATGTTCTAGATAAGATAATAGGCTATTTCTATCACTGATGTTGAAACTTAGCATTTCAACTGCTAGATGGAGTGATATATTGCTTATGCATTGTACCTAGAAATTGTGCATGAAGTCTGATGGCACTGGGTAATAATGCTGAGGCTCATCCATGAAGGTTTTGTACATAGAGCCAGTGTCACCTGAATGATTCCTTTTGTGCAGTGCACTGGATTGCAGACAATTGGTAAGTTGAGTGGAGAGTGCTGTTTGTCAGTGTCCTCTTCTGTAAGAGGTTTCTTTGGTAGTTCTGATGAAACAATCTGCAGCCTGCAGCTTGTCTAGTTCATCAGTTTTCATTCAAGTGAGCATTCCTTCTGAGGCAGAATCAGAGACTGACAGAATGGCTGAGGTTGGAAGGGACCTCTGGAAGTCGCCTTGTCCAACCCCACTGCTCAGTTACGGCCACCTGGAGCCAGTTGCCCCGGACCACGTCCAGATGGCTTTTGTGTATCTCCAAGAAAGGAGACTCCACAGCTTCCCTGGGCAGCCTCACACTGCAAGAGTGTTTCCTGCTGTTCAGATGGATGATGTTCCTGCTGTTTCACTTTGTGCCCGTGGGCTCTGGTTCTGTCACTGGGCACTGCTCAGAAGAGCCTGGCTCCATCCTCTTGGCACCTTCCCTTTGGGTATTTATATGTGTCTGTAGGATCCCCTCTGAGCCTTCTCCTCTCCAGCCTAAACAGGCCCAGCCCTCTCAGCCTTTCCTCCTGTGAGTGATGCCCCAGCCCTCACTCATCCTTGTGTCCCAAGCTTGGTCTCTCCACTGCTGTTCCATCTCTCTCTTGTACTGGGGAGGTCAGAAATGGGTCCAGCACTTCAGGTGTGGTTTCACCAGCTGAGCAGCGGGAAGGATCACCTCCCTCACCCTGCTGGCAGTACTTAATGCAGCTGAAGGCACCATTCACCTTCTTCACAGCAGAGTCATCTTTCTGGTTCATGTTCACCTTGGTGCCCACCAGGACTCCCAGTTCCTTTTGTGCCAAGCTGTGTTCCAGCTGGTTGGCACCCATCAGCTATTTTGTCTTAACATCTGTCCCCTTTAGGTGTTTGTTCTTAAATTTTGTAATCTTGGCAAAGAATGTACAACTCTTTAATTGCAGGATGCCAAATCGCTTGCCGAAAGTACTTTTTATTCTCATTGATATATTAGTCTTTTTATGAGATACTTAATGTATTTTGCCATGCAGATTTTCTGAAACTTAATTGTGCAATCTGTAGTAAGTTTTTAGTGCAAAAAAACTTACCAGTCATTGTAAATTCAATGAATCTGAATTTACAGCAGTTATGCTTTCAATAGGCTTAAAGCAGCTGTGTGTGTGAAAGTAGTTTGCTTTAGGAATGGGTTTGAACTTTCTTTAAAAAAATGTCTATAACCCTGGCTGTGTAGAAGAATACCTCTCTGTGCTGAGGGCTCCATCGTTTAAAGTTCATTGACATAACAATCCTCTCCTATTGATCTTGGTTGTCATTTTATTCTAGTATGCATATCTAATACTCTGAATAGTTGCTTATATATTATATATGCAGGTACAACTCCAGGATCACAATTTAATTGAATTAGCAGTTGTGGATGAAGATACTTAAAAAATAAATAAAAAAAAAAAAAGCTCGCGTTCATGAATCAGGAAGGTAGCAAAGGTTGGCCTTGCTTGAGAATATTTTTATAAGGAATAGAGAATGGTGACCTAAATGGCAGGAGAGTGGAATGGAATTATAAAATTGAGAAGTTTCTCACAGTTTGGCTTTGGACAACTTTGGAAAGGTATTTGTATCTCTCTCTGCCTTATTTATCTCACCTGTTAATTGCACATTATATCTCTCTACCAATAAATATATATTAATATATATTACAGAAATGAAATCGTGGTGGTTGTTGATTTACTAGTGGTCTGTGGTTCAGTTTCTCTGCAGAAATGCTTCCAGATTGATTTGCATGAGTACCTGTAGCATGAAGACCACACACTGTTCCTCAAGAGGTAGAAAAACACTGAATTTGGAGTCCTGACAAGGTGCTTCTGTATGTTTAGGAACAGCATAATGTCAAAAAGAGCAAGAAAGGATGTTCCTGGAGAACTGTGGATACTGCCAGCGGGTACAAGGTGTTAGTAGGCAATGAGCTGAACTTCTGTCCTGAAGTTCAGTGTCATTAGTTCAGTAATGGCTGGAGTTGGCAAACAGGTTATTTTGACCTGTGTGTTCCCCATGCCCATCTTCAAACAGCTACATTGTGCTTGACTGGCACTATGGTTCCAAGAGCTGGAATACATTAAATTCTGGGCTAGTAGCCCTGCTGTTTTCAAGATGATGTAGTTTGAAAGACAAATTGACCATCAGCCTCAAATTTGACAGAAAGTCTCTGCCTCAGGTTGAAACTTAACCCACTAATTGTGAAGACAGTCTTTTTCTGGCTTGTGGAGTGATAATTAAAATCCTGTTTGTAATGAAAACTCAAATGCCATACTAAATATGAAACAGTTCTTTACCCTGCCAGGCTTTCTACTGAATGGTCTTGTTCCAGTTCTTATGTCCCACATCACCCAATAATCTTTAGATATGAGAAGAAAAAATTCTTTTCAACTCCAGTCCTGTGAAGTGAGATTTATTTGAATGAGCCAGGATCTTTCAGTTGCATACTCCAAGTGTGCTGCATATTTAGCATGGAAATCAATGATTATGAGGGTATGAGAGAGAGATGCACTAAAATAATAAAGACATCATCTTGGACTGTGTATAAGTATATAAAGTACTAAAATTAATTTCAATAAATTAGGTGTTATATATTAAAAGAATTAATCTTAAAAAATGCTGGTACAACTAGTCTGTGTTATTATGCTGATATTGGTTTAATTCCATTTATTCTTGGTGAGCTCATCATTCTGAATTTGCATGTGAGTTTCAAATGATTAAAAATCTTTATACCAGTCCAAAATTACACAATAAAGCATATTACAGCTGTTCTTTAATTATAAAGGATGGTGAGCACACATTTCATCCCTGAAAGCCATATAGTACTATTAAACTGTTTGTGTGGTTTGATTATTCATGAATGTGAGTGTCATTCATTATCTTAACAAATTAAAATTTTATGGTTTACCACTGTATCCTAAAAATAGAAAAATGGACCAAAGCCTGTACCGTTTATACAGGCAAAACTATTCCTGCCTGAGAAGGAATTGCAAAGGCCAATATAAATATAAAGCAATTAAAATCAGTCTGTGAAAACAGCCATGACTACTGAAGAGAGAGGAATATGTTATTTGGTGTTAATTGTTTGCCCCGAGTCTCCGAATGAGTTAAAATGAACATAATTAAAAAGGAGGCTAAATGTCAAGGAAAAATTTCCTAAGCAGTTATTCCAAAGCTTGCTGCTGGCTTCAGGCAGAGATGGGGGCAGTCTTTATCACCTGAGATACCTAAAACTGTGAAACTAAAACTTGATTATTAAAAATGCCAGCAGATAGTTCTCAGACAGATGTCTTTCCTGTCCTTCCCTGTTTTCAGTATCTCTGTTGTCTTAAGAATGAAGTGGCCCCATGAGGCTGAGCAACAGCCACCAGTCATTATTCAAATGTAACTTAATTACAGAGTTATCTGTGTTCTCTAAGTTACCATTTGTTTAACAGCTGAATTGCAGTACCAGCTGTATCCTTGCTATTCCAGGCACACTAGGTTGCAAACCTGGGACAAGGTCAGAGTGTTTTAGCCTCTCCTGTTTCGACTGGGAAAATCTAGCAGACATTAAGGGTGCCTGCTGGCACTGTATTTCTGTTTTGTATTGCATATGTTTAAAAATAAAGGCAGGCCCCTTTTGTAGTGAACTGTCAAAGCTAATATAGAGATTTAATGATCTAAAAAAATCTAAGGGTTAATAATAAAGGATAAAATTCAGTCTTTATAAAAGTTGATGTAAAACTGAAGTGGTAGGCAGACGGGAGAGTTTGTTGGAGTTTTTTAGAGAGAAAGAGATTTTTTCATCTGTTCTCATCCAAAGTAGTTGTCTTTGCTTTCAGGGTTTATTTGAAATAGTGGGATGAATCCTTTTGCAGCAGGGACACTGTATGCATAGTGCTGTCAGTGCCGTCCCTTTCTTGCTATCTCTGTCTTGTGGAAGCGAGGCTTAGGCTGGAGTAGGAGATGAGAAGAGGCTGTATTTTAAATATAACGAATGCCTCAGTTGTCTGGGTGTATTTTTTTTGGTGTTTTTATGTTGAAGAAAAATACTATGATGTGGAAAACAAAGCTGAAATGCTCTGGAAGCAATGGAGTCAGCTTTCAAGGTACAATTTTAATTCAGGGAGCTTGAGACCTCTGTGATCCTTTCTTGTTAGTACACGCTTTTCCTACTTATTGGTCTCCTAGTCAGTGGAAACTAAAGATAAGAAATGTATAATTTTTTTGCATGAAAAAGAATGCAGTAATGGCTTGATGAATAGACACTTCTACAATAAAACTCTTCTGTCTCATTGAAACTGTAGACTGCTAGCTGTTACATGACACTGCACAGGTTTCCTTTTAGTATTATCACACAGTGACTTAAATGTGGTAGGACATTAGAAAAGATTGAATTTTTCACAGGGTTCTGAAGCCATTGTGTTTTATTTTGAGATAAATTATCCTATTTATCTTGTCTGCATAAATACCTGTATGAATAATTCAAGAAGCTGCTAAAAGTAAAAATTACAGACCTGTCCTTAAAGGACAGGATTAATATCTTGCAAGAGCTTTTATGAAACCAAGTGGTGCCTTTATTCTCCAATACAAAAATGTGCTATTTATGGGCATTTGCAAAGCCACTATAGTGGAGTGTTGCACGTCCATTAACAGTTTTCTACTAAAGGCAGTCAAATGACTGAGTAGGGTAAAAGCAGGCAACAGGATGGTTTGTATGAGATCTCCTTTTACATGGATGTTATAGCAAGGCTTGAACGAAAAAAACTACAAAACAATGTCATGGTAGTAAGAGCAGCCGTGCCTTAGAGCAAGAAAAGAAAAATACCACCCTTAATGCAAAGGTAGTGCAGATACTTAGCCAGAGACTGCAGAGGAAAATTAAAATTATGAAACTTTCCACTTCCCAAGAAAACATTAAATGGGCAGTTTCTCACAAGCACTTTGTTTTAGACTATCTAAATACTAACACAGACTTGCAGAAAGCCCATACAAAACTGCCCATCCTGCTGCCAGGAGCATCGAGGGCAAGCAACACCTGCAGCATGGCAACACAGCCAAAAAATGCCCCACCAATTATTTCTTCTGGCCTGTGTGAAGTGACAGAATTTTTGATTAGGTTTTAATGTGCTCCTTTGAAAAAAGGTTAGAATTTCTACACTGTTTTCACTCACAGGTCAAAACTTTACACTTCCATTTCAGCTTAACATAACTTTAAAAAGAAAGTACATATAGCACATTTTGGTAAGCATCTGCACACACAAAAATAGTGTGTATATCTAACTCAAATTCTATAGCAAAACCCCAAACCAGACTTGAATAGAAAGACTTCTATCCTGAGGCAAATATGCAAATGTGGTGCTAGAATCTAAAGATGGAAAAGCAGTGATGAAGAGAAGTGAATTGATTCTTATTCCCTGAATTGGCTCTTATCTATATCAACATTTCTCTGTGCAGAAGAAATGCTCAAAAAAAAGTGTTTTGAAAAGACATAGGATGTCCTGCTGGAAATGGTCTATTAACTGAACTAAGTAATGTCATGGTGTATGACACACCATTTTATGAAGCTGTTATTTGCTTTTCCCTCTTGGTATTCTGAGCATCATAAATCTCAGTTTCTAAAACATCCACAAGATTTTCCTATTCCTGCAGACCTGTGTTTATACACATGCTACAAACAACGCACAGGATCATAGGAGAAGCTTGTAGAGCTCATCATGGTATTTCCAACCCTTTTAGTGTTCATGTGTACCATTTCAAGAAACAGTAATGTGTTAGATAAGCAGAGATGCTGTTAAGGGTTTTCTTTGTTGATACGGCTCTTCATGCACGTCATGGTGTTCATGCTCTTCATGCTCTTCATGCTCTTCATGCTCTTCATGCTCTTCATGCTCTTCATGGTGCTGCTGCTGATGTGCTCCCAAAGGAATCCTAACCTGCTGCAGAAGCAGAGGGAGAATTGATTCCCCATTCTCCTTCCTGCACCATCCTCCCAGCCTGTATCCAGCACCTGCATGCAGGAGAAGGCTGGGCTGGGGAACAAGGAGGAATGCTGAGCTTAACCTAAAGGGGAGAGGTAGTGGTGGGAAGTAGAGCTTGAAGAGTTTTTTACTAGCTGCTTCCACACCAGTGGTGTGTGACGTGGCATATTTGCCCAAAAAGCCTACATAGCTTCTCTTGTCCTTTGCCCACTGCCCCAGCATGTGTAGGACAATGCTGGCATAGCTCCAGTGGTTTAAGGAGATTGAGGAAGTAAAGGAAGAACCTGTAAAACTGAAAGCAAGTCTTTTTTACCTAGCTCTGCTGGTTGAAGAAATTGGTTAGCATCTCCCTACGCATCAGGGAGCAAAAGCTGTAACAAGTATGGTACTGCCACAGTAAAGTCATCTAGTCTTGAAGGAGTTCTGTGTATTATTTTACTTTTTGACATCATGTACAGGCATAACCTAACAGCTCTTCTTCTGTTGAAGTCTTCTGCTTAGTTTTGGTACCCTGGCAGACAGGCTTTCTGAAAAGTAGACTGCTAGTCAGTTAGTGTCCTTTGCCATGAACCTAAATCATATACTCTTGAATGGGCTTAAGCTTAGAAATGAACTTTAGGAAATCTCTGTTAATTTTTTAAATTAAAAATGTAAAATTGAACAGATTGAAGTCCAGTACAGGACTGACACAAGAAAGCAATCTTTAAAAACAGAAACATTCTCCAACCCAACACTGGGAAAGAAAGGAAAGTAAGAAGAAGGATTCATTTGCAATTAACCTGCAGTAGCAAAGTCATTCACTTTCCAAATAGGATTAAACCTGTTTCATCAGCCATGGCGTGTGAAAAGATCATGGTTATAAATTCCATTTGCTGTAATGAATTGAAAGTGTCTGAGTTTGCAAGCAGCACTCACCGTTGATGGACAGCTACATTCGTGCAGTGTTTTAACACTAAAATTAACTTCCACAAAGTACAAAGTACAGAAAAGGTGACAGCAGTGACAGATCGTAAAGCATTTAAAAATTGACTTTATTGTTAGATGGGAGCTGAATAAAGCTAGAAATAAATATGATCCTGTTATGTAGATAACTTGGTTCATGCTTGAGTGAGGGCAAACACGAATCTTGGAAAACAGCGTTTTTTAGGTTTTTCAGCTATATTTCAACAAGAATAAGTATTGTTACTGAAATGAGGAAAAATCAAACTTCTCCATGGTATTGCTTGTAAGATGTAAGACAATGGGATTGTGTTGAAGGATACTTCATTCAAATCGATTTCCACGTACATCAACATGACTCCAGTGCAGTCCATGAAACCATATTGGTGTATGTATTTTGGAAATTGAGATAAAAGCTACATTCTGTGGTTAGTTAATCACCTTGCATCAGTCTTGCATCAGGATCATGAGACACTTGTCCTTGATGCTTGTGGAGCTAAATGTTGTTTCCAAACTTATTTTCACCCAGATTTTTTGGTTTTGTATGCACAGTTTTATGCACATTTTAAGTGTGCCAAGAAAAAAATCTCAGTGGGTGAAAGTGGGAATTATTTGGGAATAATTTGAGTCTTCTTTTAATTGATAAGTTACCCAGCTGAAAACTGTCCAAAATTAAAAAAAAAAAAAAAAAAAAAAGCTTGAGCTGAATAGAGGAATGAAAATATAATGACTTCTTAAATTACCACAAGGTTAGCATATAATTAATTTGCTAATTTTAATTACAACCCTACAAAATGTGCTGAAAAATGCTCAAAGGGGAGAAGCAGCCAGGTGCCAGCCATGATTAGCCAAGGTTACTGGCAATTACGAAGTCTCTATTAAACATGTTACAGAAATTTGAGAAACCCCTTTCTAAAACCAGCACATTTATTGAACCTCAGCAGGGTATTCATCATGCTGTATCTTTCCATTGCTACAGACTTGCTGCCATTTGCCTCACTCTTTTCCAGCTAAACGTTTTATTGCAGCTGAAACATGGACTGCTTTTTCTGTTTGTCACACGCAGTTACACTTGTACTGGGTATCTATTTTGATCATATAAACAAAAGAGATTAACCAGTGTTTGTGAAATGTTCTGAACACCTTCAATTCCAGATAGCTGCCAATATTGCAGCTGAATACTGGAAACACAAATCCTGAAGAAAATGCCTTTTCTTTCCAAGGTGTCCTGGCACAGGCAGTTTGTAAAGCAGGAATATTGCTGAAACTGCCTTTTCAGTGGACAACCTGTTCTGCAACGCTTTAAATGCACAGACAAATGTAATTTCTGAGTTAAAAAAGCAAACAAAAATCCAAAACACAAAAAACCTAACAAGGAACAAAAAATCTGCATGTTTGCTTTGCATTTTCAGCAAATCATGGTGTAAAAGAATGTCTTGTCTGTAATAGATTACATGATGTATTATTGCTATTTTTTATTGTTGTTCTGTGAGTCATGTTTTAAATGTCTGTTGTTTGGAACTGTAATAAACCTTGATCCATCTATTAAAGGAAATCTTTAAAAAAACTCCAAACCAGTAAGATTTAAAAAAAAAAAAAAATCAAACCTACAGTATTGGTGTCAAAGGAAATTAATTTCCTGGCTGGCTTGTGTTTTTCTCTGAGGCAGATATTGATGAGTGTGCAGAGGGGATCATTGAGTGTCACAACCATTCACGCTGTGTTAACCTCCCAGGGTGGTACCACTGTCAGTGCAGAAGCGGTTTCCATGACAATGGAAGCTACTCTCCTTCCGGGGAGTCCTGTGTTGGTAAGCAATGATCAGCAGAGCCTTTTTTTTCCATCCTTGTGCATGGTGTTCCCAAGTGACTGGGGAGTTCCTGAGCAATGTCTCAGGCCAGAATGGGGTGCACCGAGGGTGTCTGTCTGTCTGTCAACACCCCAAGCCATGCAGGGTGCTGGCCCCGGGTCCTGAGGGCTTCCCACAGGAGGGGCATCCAAAGCGTGACCCACTGCACTGCTCCCATTATCAGAGCAAGTAGCTGTGAAACCTTGCTCTGATAAGGGTTGAAGTGAAAGTGGGCTTGCTGGGGAGCATAATTGCCCACAAAAGGGGAAGAGGTGGTTTTCCAATTCAAGGTTTCAGCAGAGTGATAGAGCAACATATCTGTGGTATGTCTGTGTTGCTTTGGTTTGCTTTTTTCAGCATCTGTTTTCCATTTTTCAGCATCTTCATCATTAATTTTTTAGAATTATGCAAATAACATCAAATTCTCTATGCACCATATTTGCAGAATAAGCTCCCAAGAGCATGAGCAGAGAGGGATTTTTAATGAGTGCAAAGGAGTTTGTCAGTTGTTGCTATGGGAGGACAAAGGATGAGGCTCCATGAGGAGTTAATGCTGGCTCCTGCAGTCTGTGTGCCCTCACTGGCTGTAGGGCTCTGGGTGCCACTACAGCAAGCAAGCAGCAATAAAACCATGGTGAAGATGCTAATTCTGCCTTTCCCCTGCCTTACAGTTTTTCCATCTTTTCAGTTATTTGCCTTATACATAATTTTTATGTGGTATTTTATCAGGTGAGTTTAAAACTCTTTAGAAGGGATCCAGTTTTAACTTCTGTGAGGTACAGATCAACTTGCTCCTAGTGTTATTATGTCCTTTCTCTGGCATTTCACTTACTTCATCTCTAGTCAGTTATATGATTTTCTATAAAAGCTCTTCTCCTCCTTTTGTGTTTTTTTTTTTTTTATTTTGTTGGGTTTTTTTTAATGCTGTAAATTTTTAATGCTGTAAATTG
The DNA here is from genome assembly GCF_026979565.1 of Vidua chalybeata. NCBI lineage: Eukaryota > Metazoa > Chordata > Aves > Passeriformes > Viduidae > Vidua > Vidua chalybeata. The sequence continues at coordinate 52,699,945 of NC_071535.1, read as the reverse complement.
TCATGTCCATAACTTCAAAGGCTGTTTTCTATTATTTAAAATCTATAATTAAAATAAAAATTTGTAACAAAAATATATAAATTTACTTAGGAAAAACATTCCCATCTTTTATGAATTCTGGCTATTAGAAGACCTTGTGATAAGGTAGGGTCATAATTTAAAAATGCAGAGGAATGATAATGATTTTCAAAGCAATATTTTGTAGATTGTCCAGCTAAGTTAGCTTTTTACACATTGTCCTAAGCTGATGGGGAACTCAATTAAATCACAGCAGTGAACTTCTTCAGGGGGTGTCTGTGTAAAAAATGGCAAATTTTACAGCATTTCATGATTCCATAGATAAAATAGATGAAAGTCATGTATTTCTAAATGAATTCTTAAATGTTAAGAGTCCTCCTCTGGTTTATTTGAATGTTGTAAAATGAGTGATGAATGGAGCAATGTTGAAAATACCTTTTTTGTGAGAAGTCAAAGCAACATGACATAACCTTCAGAAAGTCCTGAGGCAACTGGGGATAAGAGGCATTTCTACCATTTCTGGTGCTGACTTGTACCACTCACATGGGGAGCCCCATCCCTCCTACCTCCTGTAGCTGATTTGGGAAGCAGAAGATCAAGAGCCAGGCTGATGTCAGGAGAAGATAGACACGTAGGCAAGACCCTGGATGACCCCCAGGTAGGCTCAGCTCTGGGAAGGTCAGTATTGCTTGCACTGAATCACTGTTGAAGGGTTGGGCGCTGCAAAAAGAAGCCCCAAATATTCTGTATTCTGATGGAGACTGGAGGAATAAGATTTCATGAAAACACACTGCCCTCATTTTGACTGGTACAGCATGCTGGAAGTCTGTGAGGTGAGGTGCTCCTCTTGCCATATGCAAGTTGTAAACAGAATGTGAAATTAGTGGGGTTATTTGAATGAAATAGCTTCTCTGAACCATCTGCTGCAGGGTACCAGTGAGGAAGAGAAATACACCTGTTTGCTTCACCAGTATAATGAAATAAAAGAATTAAAAATTTGATTGGAAGATTCTGCTAACCCATATTTCAAACTATGATGTTTATTTCAAAATGCAACCAAGAATTGGGTACAACAACAGAGAGAGAACACTGCACCTTCTAGCTAATATGTCACATTACAGAATTTGTTTGCACGGTGGAACATTCAGAGTCAGAAGCAGTGTCTTTTACTCTGTTTCAGATAAAAGAGGGTTCATGTGCTTAGCAACAGTATTTTTTCCTGGTCTTTTGTATACTGAATTTGTGTACATGAGGTGGGTATGAGCCATAGTCTTTCAGTGTGTTTTGAAACATTTCTTCTTCCTCCCTGAAGGACAAACGTGGAGAACAATAAACAGACTAAAAACATACGTAAAATAAGATTAAACCCTTTCCTACAAAATAATAACAATAAATATCACTATTAATAATAAAGAAAAGAAGATCACAAGACAGTGGGAGGGAGCACTCATCTCTGACAGATTGCCCAAAGCCCAGGCAGCCAGTTGCTTTTGTTGGATACATTTATGTACACATTGGTTAACCCCTTTTCCCTCCATTTTTAGGTAGGTGTTACGGAGCTGAGTCATTGCTTGCACTGTCTCTGCAGTGCTTGCAAAACATTAAGAAAAATAGCATCTATTTGGGAAGTGTGATACCTCACTGCTTCTAAAAGCTAAATTCTCTTTGACAAAGAGAAGAGTGAAATTTGTCACCTGGTGAGGGACAATTATGTAAATCAGCAGATGTGGCAAGGAAGGTCATAATATTGCACCAGAGCTTGGATAATAAGGATGTGTGGCTTAGCCAGGCCCCTTCAAGATTGGGAAAATTCTTTTATTGCTCAAAATATCAAACAAAGACCGCTTTTATCAGGGATGTCAGCTTCATATAGTGATGGTGAGTGGGCTCAAATTAAGAGAATGTAATTTGATTTCCCACAGTAGTGTTTTTATGAGCCCCCGGTCTTTCACAATGTGTTATTAAGAATACTGCTTGCAGAAAAAAGACACCTGTGATGCATATACATTTGCAGCTGAACTGGGCACTCCAGGCTTCCCTTATTACTTAATGGAAGTGATTATCTATTTTTAGGCATGAGTCACCTGTCCTATTTTAGCTCTCTATTTTAGTGCATGATGAATTGTATGATGTCCATTAACAATTCAGGAGAGAGTCTAATCCAAGTAGCTCAGATGTGGACCTCTTAATTGATTTATTTGGATTAGTTCTACCCCATCTGCCTAGGTCTTTAAAGCACTGGGTGTCTTCCAAGGCTAAAACTGAGGCAAACAGTGAGAGAGGCAGTGCAGAAAGCACTTCTGCTTTCTTTGCCCAGAGAGCAGCATATTTTCAGGTATGACTTTGGCAGCTGAACACTTGAATTGGCCGTGGTCATTTTGTACTGTCAAAAGTATCATTGGTCCTTGTCTAGGAGCAGTATGGTCTCCATCTGTAACAAGCTCCATTTATCTGGAAAAAGAAAAGGAGTTTCAGTTGCTTTCCCTCTCAATTATCTGCTGTTTTATTGACAAATTCCTTCGCCTCCCTTGCCCTACCCCAACCCTCCTTTTCCTTATGGCTGTCTGTCTGGACTGCTCTTGATGCAGCTAGACCTGGTAATTCTCTGTAACTCCTCTGAGGCTGCTGACTTTCCTTACCTTTTGCTGAAACTAAGCTCCCTTGCACAGATGCAGGAATGTCCGCTGCACCTCAGTAGTCACTGCTGTGGGACCTGGAATAACAGATCCCTGCGTGTGACCCACACACCTCTGCCTCCCACGTCGTACCCAGAGCTTGCTGTGGGGCTGGAGAGGCAGCAATAGGGAAGGCTGGGTCCTGCTGAGCATTCCTAAGCTGATGAAAGGAGCAGGAATTCCCCAGTGGGGGTCCATGTGCAGGGACCAGGTGCAGGCAGCAAAGCATGTCAGTAGGGATGAAGTACAAGAATGATGAGAGACTGCTTTGTCTCCCACACCGTTTTCCCACAGCTGATGTGGTCTCATGATGTTTTCCATGGGAACAGAACTCATGTGTGGCACATCTCTGAGCCTCTGGCTACTCGAGGAGCTGCACTCCTTGAGGTCATGACAGGACACAAGCCATCAGTGGCTGCTGGCTGCCCACACCCTGCCTGGCAAAATTCTGGGAAGATCAGCTGTCCCACCACTGAGTGCTCTTACAGGGGGGTCTCTGCTATGACAGTCTCAGGGTGAGTTGGCCCTAGGGGTGGGTTTTATGAAGACTGAGAAATGTGGCATTTGTGATCAATTCAGCTGTCTAATAGAACTAGGATTGAATTTCTCATTTCCAAGCCTTGCTTGTAGCTTGAATATTGGTACATCTCTCTTCCTGCCCTTGCTTTTTAATCAGAAGGATTTATCTTCTACTTGTTTCATCCCTCTTCACATCATATAGTGTCAGTGGTGTACAAATCTGCTGGATATTTATTTTCATCTCAGTTCTGACCTGAATATGCATACCAGCTGTCTAATGATGTCATGAGCTCTGAGATCTGCCATCTCTAAACTCAGTCTGAATCCTGTACCTGTTCTAAACTGGAATATCTGTGTACTTACACACATAGGAGGAGTTTCTGTATCCTCTCTTGCCACCTAACACAGTGAATCCTGGCTAGTCTGAGGACACTGAATCACTCTTCGTTCTGCTCACCATTTGCATTTTGATTCCAGGCTGCCATTCCAAGACAGATGATGAACTTTGCCTGTGATGAATTGCAGAGGCTTTGGATAAAGGGCGAATGTTGATCTTCATGGATAGGATTTCTTCTCTATGGGAGAAGTCCAGGGATGTGTAGGAGGCAGAGGATCTACCTTGTGACAGTGATACTTTGTAAGCACAAGTTCAGAGTATGTGTCCAGCTGTTACTCAGAACACAGGAAGCAGTGATGCAAGCTTCCTGTTCCAGTGCAAGATGATCCTGTAGGATGTCCTATAAAAGGGAGTGCTGATAGTCATGTCCCAAGACTCTGATTCTCAGTAATCCTTCTTGGTGTAAGGAGAAAGGAGCACACACAGCACGTTCCAGCTATATCAGTTCCTGTACATCTGAAATGTGTCCTGATTCTAGAAGAATGTCTGTTAGATAGCATAAAATACATGAAATGCAAGTCATTTGGCACACTTAGGGAGCTCTGTCCTACAATTCTTTCCCCTTCTGCTTCTCTTGTTGCTAATGAAACAGCTGCTTTTTGGTTTCAGGCTGTAACCTATTTTTGGAATCCTTTTATGCTATTGGCCCTTTGAAATGCATGAAATGCTATGATAGAAAGCCAGTGTCATTGCTGGGAGGGAGGAGGAGGGTCTAGAAGTGAAGTCATGTCTAGTGATGAGAGACTGTCTCACCTATTCATCCCTTTTATTTCTATAAAGCAACCCAGTTCCCCATGGCACATGGTTCCATGTCTTTTCTGCTTTTATTTAAGCATTACAATTCTATCAGCCACAGCCCTTCGTTAGCACAGCACCAGGAGATAACTCCCTCCTTTGGGGGGAATTTTTTTTCATATCTAGGCCCCTGTTCCCACTGCAGGAATTTGCTGGCCCAAAGTAGAAGAGGAAGTGGAGGGGCTTGGTTTCCAAGGAAAGAAGCTGGAGAACAGTGCAAAAAGAAGGGAGCTGTGAATGAAATAGAGGGCAAGTGGAAGGTAGAATCCATGTATTGGATGAGCATTAAACCTTGTTTCTGTGAGCAGCTGTGTTCTCGCTGGCGTGTCAAATTTTGCTACTGTGCAGCAGGATTTCACTGGAAGGGCTGTGGGTTGGCAAGTAGAGTATGTCATCATGGAAAGAGTCAGGTTATCCTCATGACTGAGGATGCCAAAGATACAAATCCAGAATCACTGAATTGCTGTACACTCCGACCTGCCCAATATGAGTGCAGGTGTGACTTTAAATGTTACATAAATCGCTGCATTACTTCAGTCGTTATTTACCATCGACAATTAATTAATTCAGCACTAAACTAGTTTAAGCAGCAGCTCCTTATGGGATTTGCAGTTTGTAGGCTGGAGGCCCGTCTGTGTCTCAGCTGACACAAATGAACATGCTGTGGTTAACTGAAGGTGTGAAGAATCGTACCTAGCGTGAATCATACCTAGTCTTGGTTGCAGTGTTAGCAACTTACTTGTTCCTTTTAAAGTCCAAGCTGAGCTCAGCACATTTTGGATGATTAAAAAAGGAATTTTTATTTTTGTTCCCTGGTTTCTGAGTTTTCTCCTGAAAAATGTTTTTGATCTGATCAAACAATTTTGTCCTTCCAGACAGACCATTATTCTCCTTGTTGCATCCACTTCTGCCTTGAGGCAGTGAAGAGGGCTCCTGTTTGCGCTGCATCTCTGCACAGTTTCACTGAAATTGAATCATCTCCAATGTATCTGCTAAACCCTGGCTAAAGACAAGAAGGTCTGAACACAGCAAGGTTTGGCTTTCTTTTTTATGGTTGAAAAATGTGGTTTGAATTCTGTGCTACAGAGAAGAGCTCTGTATGTAGTATTGCATAGATGGCAGATATCTGCCATGTTTTCCCCTGCTTAAAACACAGCACCTATGACACCTGTATAGTGTCTTGTGTTCTTAGTGCACAGTAGGCAATGAAGTTTAGGAAGCACATTTTGTTAAACAGAGCATGGTTAAGGAGGTAGATGGTTGGGAAAAATAATTCTCCCTAAGATTATAAGTATTAATTCCTATCTGTTTTTCCTGCCCTTATTTTTGTAGGAAAAAATCAGGCATTTGCTTTCACATCATACTGCAGTTGAAAATACACTGTTAAGATAGTGTTGGATGACTGGAAGGGATGGCCTCATGGAAGTGATGGATGGGAGCAGCTGGAGAGATAGTGAACATGTCTGCAATTTTTGAAATTAATAACCATGGTATAAAATAAGTTTTGTGGTTTTATGTGTTTGACACTGTCCCCAGCAGTAACTCTCCTTTATGTCTTTGAACAACGCTCAGCAGAGACTCTTGTTGTTATAAATTAATTTAATTAAATGTCTGTTAATTTGGTGACCTCAGCTGATACCCCAAAGAGCCAGTGACTGGTTGGTCTCAGATGACCACAAACTGAAATTTTGGCATAATATTTCTCTCTAATAACTTTATGTGATGATTAGTGATCTCAGGTGACCATGAGCCAAAATTTTGGGATACAGCTCACGTCTAGTAACCCTATGTGATAATTGGTGATCTCAGATGAGCCCAAGCTGAAATTTTGGGTACAGGGGTAACTCTGTGTGATAATTAGTGACTTCGGTTGACCATGAGCCAAAATTTTAGAGTAAAGGTGACCTCTAGTAACTCCATCTATTAATTGGTGATCTCAAGCAACTCTCTGTGCTTATTAGCAACCACAGATGATGCCCATGTCCTAACTGTTGACTTCTTTTGCCCCCAGACACACATGCTGTGCATGTTGTTTTGGGGTTACCATATGAGCTCCTAGAGGTCAGTTCCAGATGTCCATGCACCAAATCGAACTCTGCAGATCAGCTCAGGTCCATCCTGTGCTGTATTTCTTTCTCAGAAGTCCCCTGAGATGTCCCTGTGAGCCCACAGTGTCTCTTGAAGTTACTTGGGGTCCAAATGTGCTTCAGGACATCTGCTGAGATCATCTTGATACCCAAAAAGACCTTTGGGCTCCCGTGGGGCTCAAAAATTAGGCCCTACTATAATTTATCATCCCCCACTTGGCTCCTTGGGATCATTTGAGGGTACAGAAGTACCAGTTCTATCCCTTGGGGTGGCCCAAGGTCAGTTTCTGCTGAACTGTAACATCCCAGCTGCTTTCAGAGGCTCTCCAGATCCAGTTTCATTTGGAAGGAGTTGGAGTGGGAGGAACCCACTAGAAGATTTACATTACATACTTGCCCTGAGTGCAGCTTGCAGGCAGTACCCTCTGAGAGGAACACGTGAAGAGCAAGAATGGTGACCCCCATGCATCTCCCCCTCTACTTCCCCCAACAAACAGCACCATTTAAAATGTGATGTCAACAATGCAAAACAGGAAGCAGCCCTGTTTTATTTTAGGAGGGAAGGGCAAGAGGCAGCTGCTTTTCCTTAGAAAACTGTTATGAAGTTGGTGGAAGGTGTCTTCCATCTCTTTACATCACATGAAGTTTTAGCAGAGTCTTGGCCCCAGCAGGACTCTGATGTCATCCATCACCTCTCACCACAGTGCCGTCCTCCTCTGGGCCTCTTGGAGGTCACTGAGACCCTTCAGCTCCCCATTTTCCACTTTATGGTTTTGGCTACTAAAAGACTACAGTTAAGGGCACCTTACTTAGCAGTTGCCGTTTGGGAGGAAGCTACAAAGAGCTACACTTCTCAATATCCATGCACATTTCTGGAGGAGCAGCAACATCTGCTTGGGGACTTTCTGCCCTGTGCAAACACGAGCCCCCTGTGTTTCTTAAAAACAGACCCCTGTGAGTTCTTAAAAACTGGATTCATCTTTGCTTCAAGTATTTGAGGTAAATTGTCCCAGCTTTTATAAGGAAAAAAAATCAAGTAAAAAAAACACCAAAGCCAACAAACAAAAAAATGCAGAAAAAAACTAAAAACCAAAACACTGAGGGGATTGGATGGGGGAAAAAAAAACATAATCCAAATTATTCCAAGAGAGGATGGAGACTGGGTTAGAGGGAGAAAATCAGACAATGAAAAGTTCAGATGTGCTGTTTCAAATGCCAAAAGAGCTCTCTTTACACCTTTCCCCTCCTTTCTTTTTTGTAGCCTACATCCTGCTGGACTTACTCAGAACATGAAGACAACGAAATGCAGAAGGCCAAGATGACCCAACTTCAGTCCAGGTACTAATACACATATAAGGACGTTTCCACTTGGCTTTAACCTGTTGAAAAACGTGAAAGAGACCATAAGCTCCAGCAAACCCCCAGGATTGTCCCACACAGCAAAGAACTGGGGCAGCACAGGACAGGAATGGGACAAGGCACCATCCCACACGAACCATGTGTGTCAAATTAGAGGCAAAACCACACTAAAGACAACAAATAGTGGCGCTGCACTTCTTTGATGCCTCTTAGAGGATGAATAAACCCATACTTGGTGTTGCCCTGCAACAAAATCCAGGGCAAAAGACCTGCTCCCTTCTAACAGTGTTAAAACAAGTACTGAACCTACTGCAACCAGTACAGAATCATTTTATAGAACACCATCAACTCCCAGTTTCAGTCCCCACTCTGTGTTTAGTAGCTTTGCTCATCCTTTCAGAAAAATTTTATTCTGGTGTGACTCTGTCAAAACCAATGGGCAGAGCAGAGCATCAGAGGGTGTCCATGAACTTTGAGTCTGCCAGAGTGCAAAATACCAGGTCCTCAGGTAAACTCTGGGCAAGAATCACAATGTGAAATTGTGTGGGCCTAGGATCTCTGAGTCATCTTTAATCTGTTGTAATTTAGAACTAGACTGATGAATAATCAGTAATTTAGAACTAACTGAAATTTAGACTGACAAAATAAATTTCACAGAGGCATTCCCAGTTTTTACTGGGTTTGTAGAATCATTTTTACAGCCTACAGCCCACACTCCTGTGACCTCCATCTATACCACCAGAGAAGCTCCAACCTCATGGACCTTTTCCTTGATGGAGGGGGCAGTCATCCCCAAGAAGTGGCCTCTTTCTGGTCAGGCAGGCACTGATGCAAAGCCCAAAGCACGCTCCTCTCCTGAGCAGGGATCTCCAACACCAGCCAGGACAGCTGAGCCCAGCCCTTCCTGCAGTTGGGCAGTACTGGCACCGAGGTCTTACTGCACTTCCACTCATCTTGGTAGAAAATCCAGTTTCTTCCTTCATCTAAAGTGAGACTTTGTCATAAGAAAAGGGAAGTGCTATGTAATTATTGCAGCTGCCTCATTTTTTTATACAGTTTTATATCTAGACTGGTACCTTTCCATGACTGCTCTAGACATACAAGTCAGTTGACCCAGTCCCTAGGACAGTTACAGGGGCTTCTGTTCAGCTCTAAAATTAAATGAAATGCAGCATTGCTTTTTACAACCAAGCACCAGCTGGATGGGGCTGAAGAAGTTCTTTAGGATATTGCCTAACACCCTTTATCTTAAATGTTGCATCATTAACTTTAAAACTAAGGAAAAATAAATGTAAAAGGAAAAGAAAATTGTGATTAATTATTTTAGAATTACTTTTAAAAGAAATCCTCATTCTGGCATGAAGATCTTGGGAAAGTAGTGAATACCGTTTCCCAGTTTTTAAATTATTGAACCACAGTGAAGACAGCAATTACTGAAGCAATGGGAAGACACATGCCCAGAGAAGCTGTGAATGCTCTGTCTCTGGAAATTCTCAAGATCAGCTGGGACAGGGCACTGAGCAACCTGGTCTAGTATAACATGTCCCTGTCTATGCCAGGGACTTGGAACAAGATGATCTTCCAACTCAAACCATACCAAGATTCCATGAAGATCTGGCCTGGTGAACTCAGGAACTTAGGAACGTGCCTGTTGGGTGCTGCCTCTGAGGGGGTAGTGAAGGCACGTGTTGTCTACAAACATGAGTTGCTGAGCTTGCTGCCCCAACAATCATATTGATGCCAGAATGATTTTTGCTTTTCTATTTCCTTCATATATATTCATAGGTCTATTGCTATGTAGTTATATAGCTCCTAGCTAGCCCCCGTACTTCTCCCTACCCTGATAGGTAGAAAGACAAAGCACAATCCAGAGGCTCCAAGCCAGGGCATCCAGGGCCTCTAACCTATGTGGGTTCTTCCTGGGAGCCAAGGTTGAAGCTAGCTCTTTGAGACACCTTTCACAAACAAAGTTTAGTTCCTCCCTAAATGGAGGCTACAGTAAGAGGTGGAGCCAAAAGGGGGAATTACCTCACCACTTATGTCTGTAATTGGGGATTTTTGTCAATTATGCTAATTTGCTAAACTTATAAAACTGTATTCACCCCACAAGGGGGTGGTCGCTTTCTATATCTGCCCCTTGGTGGCCTCCAATAAAGACCAGCCTTTAGATTACATCCTATACGAATATGGTCTCCAAAATGTGTTGCTTTATTTCTAGGTCTTTAAGGCATCAATATTTAGTCTGCATCCAGAGGCTCAGCAGGGCCTGTCATTGAGTATTAGTACTCAGATTGAATAATAAAGGACAGCAACATCCTTGGTTGTGCCTGGCTTTTCCCCTCTGTTGGCAGAAGAACACCTTACATTTGAGTGCTTTACCATCTGTGTGCTATGCTGATGGATGAAGGAGCCCAACACTGACCATCCAATGCTGCTACCAGACTGGAACAGACCTGTCCACACTCTCTGCACTCCAAAGATATTCATTCAGTGCTCTCAGCATATGCCTCTTCTGGACCCCCGAGGTCTCCTAAGGTCTGCTGTTGAGCACAGGGCCAAGTCTGAGCAGCGTGGATGCACTTTGAAGAGCTTTGGGCTGGAACACAGGCTCAGGATAGTACTCAAATATAAATCCCACCAGACTGCAGCGGAATAAATGAACTCTTCAGTAGTATGTGAAGGAAAAGCAATCAATCTGAATGTTCAGCAGCTGTTCACAGAATCAAATATCCAGAGAGGGCTTGAAGTACAACATCTGAGGAGATTCTGTAAATGAGGAGAGCACAACATCTACTTGCAAATGCCAGTAAAGCATTCCCATCCATTTGCTTATATCTGATACTTTAGAAATGTTTCAAGTCTGAGACTCACAGAAGTTGTTCTATTTATTGCAAGAACAAGAGAAATAATCTGCCTTATTTTTTTCTGTGTTGTACCAAATTATTTTAAAATGGCGTAGCAGTTTTTCATGCTTAATCCTATCTGAATTTTGTTATGCTTTGATTTATTTTAGCAAAATCAGCAAAATACTGTGCGTTTTTTTTTATTTTATAAAACCAATTTTAATGTACTCATTTGCTGCAGAGCCTCGTAAAATGAATTACTAAACAAATTAAATCTTTCACCCTGTATCTGATCTAGTTTGGAGCTGTCCACGGTATGGCAGTAACTGAAGTGACCTACTTGAGAGTTAACTTCTCATTAGCTGGTTTTGAGGGAGAGGAGCTTCCCCAGGGAATAAGAAGAGTCTTGGGAGCGTATGTCTTTTGGTTTGATGATTCCATTTGCACTACTCTTATCCCTGAGGCACACTAAGATTATAAGGGGCATACTCTATTTTTCAGGGTGCCACAGCAAAATGTTCACAGCTGCAGTCTACTATTGGACTTCAAGACTTTATTCTGGATATTCTGGAATAATGTCTGATTTCTCCTGGCACACGGAAGGAACAGCAGATTATATACAGCTTCTTCATGCCCAGAATGCTTCCAAAAAGCTCAGAGGATAGTTTGACAGAAACTACATTATATTCGTCTATTTTTTAACATGGGAAATAAGCATTCAAGTTCATATATTGCTGTCTGATGTCACATGATTTGTGTTTGTTACTAACACTGTCTTGTCAACAAATGTCATAAGGCACTGAGATAAGGAGCCACGCAGGCCACCTGAATTAGAACTGGACAACAAATGTAATAGAAAAACCCTGAATCCCATTTGTAAGATCCAGGACAACCACCAGACTGGGTTCAGGCAGTAAGCCAACAGCAGAATTCAAATGGTGAGAACAAGTGTGAGAGGCTCTCACTGGTATCTTCCCTTATTCACCCACAAAGTACCGGGGTAGTCTCAACTCAGGGTTGGTACTAAGGACAACCCAAAGTCTGACAGCCAGGAAAACCTCCTGCCCAGCCTCCTGGAGGGACTTCAGTACATTATCCCAAAAACATAAGCAACCAATCTTCATGACACGTGAACCTTCCTCCTTGGGAGCTGGAGTAAACCTGCTGCATGAGTGGAACTACAAAGGCACATTACAAGATGCAGGAAAACTATGGTAGCATGACACAGCGCATTACAGAAGTCATTGCTAGTAGACACCAAAACCATAGGTGAACAGGGACCCCAGCCTATGAAATAGATTCACAAATGGGTAGCTGAAAAAGAGCCCTAAGCACAGCAGGCAGCACTGTGGCCAGAGGCAGGGCAAGAACAGCAGCTCAGAGCCAGCAGCTGAGTGACTGTCATGCTCAGGGAGCTGCAAGTGCCAACTATTCCTGAATGCTGCTGCCAATGGACAGACAACTAACCCATGGACAGAGACACAGCAAGCTAGCGTACAAAAATTCTAGCCATTGAGTGATCAAGAAAAAGAAAGAAACCTCACTGACCAAAAATCCCCAAACCAAGCCCAAAAATGAACAGTGAAGTAAGAGAAGCTGCAGAGTCCATGTTTCATACTTGCAGGCAGGGTAAATGATAGCATGTCAGGGCCTGCTTTCTATTATTACCTACTCTGTTGTAAAGGACGCAACTCAGAGAAAGGGAAGATACCAGGCCATGATGAAGGGACTTGGCATTCTAGGGCAGTTGGCAATGTAGATGCAACTACAGAGGACAAATGAGAAACCTCCCAAAAAAGAAAACCAGTGCTGAGAAAATCCTTCATCTAATTTGAAAATACAGGTGAGAAGCTGGATGTTTGCTTCAAGAGCCAGTATGCTGGAGGGACAACAAAGGCAGTGAGGACTCAGTGGTCCAGCTGCAGACTAAGCCTTTGTAATCCCTTGCAATACAACCCTCTGGGTAAAGCAGCTGAGCAAATATTAGGAGAAAGAAGGCAACTGTGCTTTTTTAAAACAAAGAGATTGCAACAAGAGTGGAATCTGGAGGGACTAGCAGAGTAGCAAAGGGTTTGGAATAGACACCATGAAGTCCATCTGCTGCCATTAGGTTTGACTGCTAGCTGCTGTTGACTAATTTATAAAAAGTTCCATCATTAAGTAGTTAGTTTAGATTTAGATACATGCAGTCCTCTCAGTTTATTATTTAATGTGAAATACTCAGAGCAGCAGACACAAACAGAAATGTTATGTTCCCTACAGCTCACAAAAGCAAATGCCTTTCAGCTCCAGGCTTTAATTTATAGTCTTTCTTCCAGGTGGTGACAAGGCACAGATCCAAAGTACAGTATGGCTTACACCAGATGTTGGCACTCATGCAAGCCTAATTTTGGCAAGCAGGGGAAGAGTCAGGGCATTGAGATGCCGTGGCAGCCATTCTGGTGTTGGCTGGGTGCCTTGAGAGCATGGCAGAATTTCATGTGTGTGTGTGAACTCCAGATACTTTTCCCAATTATTTTATGTTCTTTAAAGCAAAGCAAGTCTCCAGCTGTTACAGTGTGGAGAAGCAAACTTTAAGCAACCAAATGAGTGCATCTGATACAGAAGTATGTAGAAATGTTTGAACTTGCAGAGTCTGAAACTCTATCTCTGCATAGCAACACATTGTGCACTTCAGCCTGATTCAGGTGGGCAGCAATTTAGATGACAATGATGATGTTTTAATTACAAGTATTTCTAATTTTGGCTTTTATTGAGTGCAGTGTTGAGTCAAGATAGAACTTGAACATTTGTACAAACAAAGTTGACTTAAATAGTACTATAAACTCCAAATAGTTGGCCTACCAAAACCCCACAAGAAATAATGCTCAATTAGTGCTGATGTTTGTTAGCAGCATCATGAAAAAGCAGCTAGAGATTACAAGTGAAACAAACTCAACTGCTAAACACAGATCGTGTGCTGCTTTATTATTTGGCTATTCCCTCTTGAGCATCCTGGATTGAAGAGAGCAACTTCAATTCAGTCATGGATGACATGAAGCTAAATAGTATTTAGACAGTGCTACAAAAAGCAGGTGAAAAAGCAAGCAAAGAATCATAAAAAGAAGAGCTGAACCAATGTTCCTCTAATTCAGAGCTGAGAGAATGGAGGGTAAGAAATGAAAGACTACCATCTAAGGGATCTCTGTAAGGGATAGAGAATTCAATAAAGGCATTATATGGACATATGGCAAGGGCAGCTGCAAGGCATGCCTGCAGCCTGGGTAAGCATCCAGGTGATAACATGGCAGGAGGACATGATTTGTTGGTCTCTCAAATTTTGGTGCTGTAATCCTCACTGAAACTCTGTTAAGATATGCCTTAATTTAACTTTCGTTTAATATAACTCTAATTTCAATAGGATTATAAGGGGATTGGCTCTCCAGAAAAAAAATATTGAGGGGAATTAAGGTACTTCTGAGAGAAATCTTCATCTAACATGTCCTAGTTAGCAGAAGAGACACACACCCTCTTTCAGACATGCTAAAAAGCCTTATCCTGGGGCAACATGGCAATGATTCAGGAACACAGACAAATCTTTTCATATCAGGGGATATGCCTTGCATTTTAATCACTTGACAGAGAAGACAGCCAGGGGCCTGAACCCAGGAGGAGGCATAGTGTGGGGTGGGGCTTTATTTGGTGCACTGGTCATGGATTAGCTATCTGAGATGAAAAAAGATTCCAGCAAGAGATCGTGTAATGCTACTAACACCAGTTCTATTTCCAGGTACATCAGAATTTAGCCTCAAATTAAGTCAGTAGTATGGCTCCATAGTTACCCTGGTCTCACTCAGTGGATCATTGGCTTTGTTACCAGGGAAACTGGCTGCCAGGGAAGGGTTGAGGTTTAGGATGAATGTTCTCTGTTGTGGACAAGACAAGAAATATGTAATACTGGAATAGTGTGCGTCAGCTGACAGTACTTTCATCTTTGAAAACCTCCCCTCCCAAATTCAACTCCCTCTTTGATGATGACCAAGATGATGAAAGGAACTCTTTAGCTAAAAGACACCTATGACAACTGTTGTATAAGCAAAAGTACATAACTTCACAAACGACCTTAAAAATCACCAGTACCAGGCATCACCGTGTTTTATCTGCAGTGAGCACTACTGTTGGATGTTCAAGGTATCTTAGCTACCAATTCTAGGATTAGTTTTGAGTACACCATATCATTGTTTATCCAGCGTATTTGATATCGAGTAACAGATCTCCATGCATTTATCTGTCTTTTTAAAAATATTTTTCAATTAAGGCACCTAAGGAATCCCTTTAAGAAGAAATTTGTTCACAAAAACGCTACTAAAGGTGTCCTTCATAGCAACAATTTCAAATGAGGTGATGGTGGCAGGCTGAGAGCAGCATACATTCTTTTCATATGCTCCTCTGCTTTTTCACTGTTGTTGACCTCTCTCTGAGAGACACATGAATACCTTGCCTATACCTTTACTTTGTGTACAGCACACAAAACCAGATCACCCAAAACACCTGACCTGAACAGTCTTGCTCCATGGAGGTAATGAAAGCCCATCTGAACTGGTGAGAGCTATAAAAATCAGAAGCTTAAAGATAAGTGCATTAATAACCTCTAAGTAAGCACTATGGATATTTTAAATCCATAGCAGGGATGTGGGCATTACTTTTAGTAACACAATTATAACAGCAAGGATTTTGAAAGGAAATTGATGCATTTAGGAACTCCTTATATTTGTCTATTAAGTCACCCAGAGCATTTAAACACATTAATTTTCATAGCTGATATATAAAGTCATATTTGTTAAACTTGTTTCTATTTTATCCTTGTGAAGTGCATGCACATAGAACAAAAACAGTTTTGAAATTCTGTCATTTCAACAATATGCACTAGGGTTTTTTCCACAATGTTTCAAAAAGGAGTTCTAAAAAAAAGGAGTTCTAAAGGAGTTCTAAAGAGGTCCATTAAAGTGTTCAGCATCTCTAAACAAGAAAGACAAATGCTCCTCTATATATAATTCCAGCCTCTAAACATGCCTGCGTGCTGGATTCAGGGGGACATCTGTAGGAGTATGTGCACACTGTGAAGCACCTACTTAATTTAATTAGATGGATCTCTGTACTAGCAAAGTATTTCTGCCTGTGAAAATTACAGAAGCCTTTGATCTACGATTCCAAGCAAAGGGGGAACAAGCTTATTACCTACCAGGCATTTCCTACACTGTCCTATGCTTTCCACAAAGCCCCCAATGAGGTCAGCCCTTTGGAAAAGGAATATACCTAGGCTGCAGGAGAGAGAATTATGAAGAGCATTCCTCAGAAGCAGTTTATCAACAGATGGCTTGTGGGGCTAGCAGCCCATGCAAAAGGAGCAAACATTTATTTCCCCATGAATCTGTCAAGAATTGGTCTCCCCAAATCTCCTGGGAATCAGTTTTCTCAGGTAAAAATTCCAGGCCTTCAATTTTTGTCCTTACTGGACCAATAGTCATGTCTAGAGCTGTTTTGATGTTCGAAAAGGCCTGATTTCTTTAAACACATGAATGTGCCCCAGTGTTACATAAAAAAGATCCTGTATCCCAGGATGCAAATGCCAAAAGATGATGCTAGGGAAGGACTTTAAAACAAGGAAATTGCACTGTACTTCAAGTACGTTCACTATTTCCAGATCAAAATATCATCTCTGCACACATATAGAAACCCTTGGTGGATTTCTCTTCCCTGAAAATCTCCCACTTCCTATGGTTCCCACATGAAGTTTTAGCACCCCCAAACCCATGAGTCTGACAGCTACCATCTGACACCATCAATACAGGCATAAAAGAATTTATACTGACACTGCTAGTGAAAGGGATTGACAAATAGCAGCTCTTCAGCTGCTAAAACAAGAACATGAAAAGAGGTTGATTTAAATAGATTTCTATCACACGCAATTGAAAGAAATCAAGGATTTTGAACAATAAGAATGATTCTTTTAAAGCAACAATTAGAAGTCAGGCTAAGCTTTAGCTGTCTAAAAGTTACATGCCTTATCTAAATTATTATCATTTCTTTATGCTATATCTATAGA
The DNA here is from genome assembly GCF_026979565.1 of Vidua chalybeata. Lineage (NCBI taxonomy): Eukaryota > Metazoa > Chordata > Aves > Passeriformes > Viduidae > Vidua > Vidua chalybeata. The sequence goes on along the minus strand of NC_071535.1, from coordinate 52,683,167 downwards.
TAGGAATACATAGCAAGGCAACTTGCTCCAGATGACAAGTCAAACTCTTCCTATGATAGCTGTTTTCCTGGAAATTAACAGAAAATTAATAGGAGCATATCCATTCTCTTTTACTATTTGCTTCATTCACTGAAAAAAAGAAAACCTTGATTACATAAAATGATTCCTAAATTCCTAAAATACATAAGAAAATAACAAAATTGTATCCTATTAAAACATTCCTTAAAAAGCTGCTCAAAAAACTATAGGATAAACCACTGGTTTATCAGAAGGATAAAGTTCAGACAAAACCCACATAATTTTAATTTATCTTGTTGCTAAAAGAAACGTCTGACATCAGGAGTTTTCATTTGAAAGGAAGATTACCCTTGGCTACTAAAGGAAAAATTTTATCACTAGAAGCCCACTGCTGGAGTAATGTTTATAATACCTTTACCCCTAAATGGGTTCCCTTGAGTAATGCTACAGAACAGCTGGCTTCCCAGAAATATGATAGCATCTTCTACCATTTAATTGGGCCCCTGAACTTGGTGGAACACTCAGGAGAGGTTGTCCAGGCGCAGGTTATTTGCACTCTAGGATCTACATACATATACACAGGGTTGGGGTTTTTTTCAATTATTTCTAATTACTCTCTTCTCCTTGGTAGATATTTGCAACTCTTATTAGAGCAATTTTGTAACAAGCCACATTACAGCTGAGTGTAAATCATCACACAAAATCAGAATCCTGGTTACTTCACACTAGAATAAATGAAATAATTTTGCTCAACAGTTAGACTAACATGTTATGATTCTCAGCACTTCAATTTTTTGCCATCTTTCAAAACTATGGCAGTGAAAAAATGTCTGAAAATAAATATTTTCTTTGGTATACAGGGTCATTTCACCAGACAGTGACAAATGTCTCAAAGGATGCAACATACAGATCACCTCAATACGAGGGAGGCTCAAGGATCTTTTGCTTTGTTTGTATTCACCAAAGAGATTTTAAGATAAATGTATACCTTAAAAAAATGCCTTATGCTGCCTATGTACTCACATTTGTAGCAACACAATTGTTGTCATGCACATCTTAAAAAAAACTTTGCTGACTAACACAAAAGTACAGAATCTGGAGTGATAGTCTGTTTATGCAGAAAATGGACTACCTCAGGTGACAGGAGAAAAGCCACCACACTTGGAAATAAAATAAATATTGTGATAGCCTGTACACTTACCATTAGAGATAAATATCAATTTTTATGCCTGTATGGAAAAAAAACACCTACACTCATCACAGCAGTGGGTGCAATTCAATTTGCAGTTACACAATTTTAAGTTAAGGTTTACTTTTCTAAAGCCAGTGTCATTCTGCTGACAGAGTGACCTGAAAAAGGAGTTCAGCTGATTTCTCAACTGGTCTGGATCCCACAGGTCACATTCATTGTGTGCATGCCAGTTATCTCCCAGGTGCCAAGTCGGAGCAAAGAAATCAGTCAACCTCCTGGGGTTATGGAGATGTGGCACATCCAGGATGAAGATGGCATGATTGTATGAGCCTGATATCCCTCTTCCAGGTAGCTGGGTCATCCAGATGGGTGACCTCAGGCCCTCATGTCTCCTTTGGTTATTTTACAAGATACTTACTGCACCACTGTGGCTGGACCTCCTCTCCCCCAACCTGGCCAGTAATGTGCACCAAGCTCTAATAAGCTCTTTTCTAGGATCATACAAGAGGTTCTTGCAATACTGATCAGGTTTACAGGCTGTCTGTACTTTTTGCAGGAATGAGTTGGTAAGATATTTTTATTGCCTTTATATAACAAGAACCAAGTGCTGAACTCTAACTGACAGACTGTTCAAGGTTTTTCTGTCTGCATTTTCAGTGCCCACACCAGATCAGATTCCTCTTTCTTGCTCATCTTTTACGCCTCGGATTCATCATTTCTAGTTTCTTTCCCCAAAAAACTCACTAGCATTTCTTTCTTGACCCAACACAGAGCTGCAAAGAGAACTACCTACTCCATCTCTCAGCAAATCCCCTAACCACTTCTCCATATTGGTGCTTTTTCTTCTGAAACTAATGGGAATTATTAGCTGAAGATAGATTTCATGATTTTTTTTGCCCCAGTCAATACATTTAAAAATTAAGTCAGACATCCACCTCATTACAACCCATACTCTCTGAGGAACTGCAAGCGTACCTCGAGTGCTACAGCCAGCTCTGGGGTTCCAGCACAGGAATAACAAGGGCCTGTTGGAGTGAGTCCAGAGGAGGCCACCACAATGATCAGAAGGATGAAGCACCTCTCCTACAAGGAAAGGCTGAGAGAATTGGGTTTTGGGTTTGTTCAGCCTGGAGAAGAGGCTTTGGGGTGACCTCATTGTGGCCTTCTAGAACTTGAAGGGAGCCTTCAAGAAAGATGAAGAGAGACTCTTTACAAGGGTAGTGACAAGGGGGAATGGATTCAGACTAAAAGACAGTAGGTTTAATTTACATATTAGGAATTAGGAAGAAATTCATTACTCTGAGGGTGATGAGACACTAGAACAGGTTGTCCAGAGAAGTTGTGGATGCCTCATCCCTGGAAGCGTTCAAGGCCAGGCTGGATACTCACTAGGAATATATGATTTGGCATTACATATATTGGTACATGATGAAAATTACTTAAGAGTCATGGTGATGACAAAGAAAACACATTAAGATTTGGAAAAAGAAATATGTATCTGTAGTAATCCTAGTTATAAACCATTTAAGATAGATCACTACCTACACAGGTACTAAGCAATATATATGAAATATATAGCAACACTTCTGCCTGCTGTAAATCAGCCTCTCTCTTGTTTGAAGTTAAGCTATATTTCATCCAGCTGCAGATGAAGATGACTCAGGGTAGAAACTGTCCCAGCACACTGTCTAGAAAGGGCACTACTATTGGTGATCTAGATCTGAAATGCTGAATTATTAGGACCATGGACAGTGTCCCACAGGAACAGCCCCCTCACGGTGTCCCATGGACAGTGTCCCACAGGAACAGCCCCCTCACGGTGTCCCATGGACAGTGTCCCACAGGAACAGCCCCCTCACGGTGTCCCACGGACAGTGTCCCACAGGAACAGCCCCCTCACGGTGTCCCACGGACAGTGTCCCACAGGAACAGCCCCCTCACGGTGTCCCACGGACAGTGTCCCACAGGAACAGCCCCCTCACGGTGTCCCATGGACAGTGTCCCACAGGAACAGCCCCCTCACGGTGTCCCATGGACAGTGTCCCACAGGAACAGCCCCCTCACGGTGTCCCACAGCGCTCCCACCGCCTCAGCGCGAGGCCTTTTCCCAGCACGGAGCGCGGGCTGACAGCGCCCCCTGCCGGCTCGGCGCTCACCGCGACTCACCCACCGTCAAAGAGCGGTAAACTCACCGAGGTGTTTTCGGTGCTTTCGCTTTTTATTTTGTGTCGGTTTCGGCTGGGATAGACTTAATTTTCTTCCTAGTAGCTGTAGACGGCTATGTTTTGGATTCAGCATGAGGGTAATGCTAATAACACACCGATGCTGTTATTGTTGCTAAGTAGGGCTTAACGTAAGTCAAGGACTTCTCAGCGTCTCATCTTTTCACAAGCAGCCTGTAGGGAACATGGCCAGGACAGCTGACGTGAACTAGCCACGAGGCTACTTCACACCATGCCCACTATATAAACTGGGGAGTTACCTGGGAGTGGGGCTGGCTGTGGTTTGGGGATGAGTTTGGCATCGATCAGCAGGTAATGAGTAAAGCTATTGTGTATCACTTGTCTTTCTTGGGTTTTAGCTCTCTCTTCCCCATCCCCCTTTAATCACTATTTTTACTATTATTATTATTATTACATAATACATTGTATTTTACTTTGTTTCAGTTATTAAAGTGAACCCACCGGTTTCACTGCTTTTTTCCTAATTCTGCTCATCCAAACAGGTTTGGAGGGAGAAGTGAGTCAGAGCTCTGTGGTACTTCATTGCCAGCTGGAGTTAAACCATGACATCTGTGCATGTTTTCCCATGTCTTTGCCCCCTCTGTGTTTTCCAGTGGCTCCCAGAGCAGCGTGTCCATCACCAGGTGCATGACCACAGGTGCCTGTGCCAACCACGGCAGTGTTCACCCAGCTGCGGCAGAGCTGGCACCACGCTCACACACACTCCTGCAAATGGTGTTTCCTTGCTCCAGTGTTTTGCTTGCGAGGAGAGGAGTTTAACATCTCTTCTGTCTGCATGGCTACGGCTGGGGTGCCCGATGGGGATCCTTGGCAGCTGGCCCAGTCCCACCATCCCAGCCAGAAGCAGGGCACTGGGGCAGCCCCAGCCTTGGGCATCGGGCACCTCCATGCAATGGGGATGGGGATGGGCTGAGGCCAGCCTGGGACATAGAATTATAGAATAGCTTGGGTTGGATATGTTAAAACTCATCTCATTCCAATGCCCTGCCACAGACAGGGACATCTTCCACTAGACCAGGTTGCTCCAAGCCTCATTCAACCTTGCCTCGAGCACTTCCAGGGATGGAGCATCCACAGCTCCTGGACAACTTGTACCAGGGCTTCATCACCCTCATTGTAAAAATAATGCACCAATCCTAGTCTGCTCTGGTGCCCAACCAAACCCTAAAATGTACATCTCGTAATCAGAAGTTTTTAGCATTTGTTATCTCATCCACAAATTTATATTGAAAACACATTTTAGTAGTCACATATAAAGTTGTCAGTTTGTGTCCACTGTAGATAGATTTTTTTTTAACAAATGAAAAAAATAAAAGCATGATTATAGAGTATAACTATGCAATTGGAATTTCAGAAATAGTCCCTTCATTAGTTTATATAGGATGATATCAAGCACCTAAGAAATAATACAGTTAAACAAGTATTTAAGTTACTGGAAAGTTTTCATTTTGGCAGGACTGCTTTCCCTTATTATAAAAAGAACAGAACAAATTTCTCAAAATGTTTAATGATGTCAGTACTTGCAGTTCTTCTTTCACAACAGCAGGGTAAAAAAATATTTTCTAATGCCCAAAAATGACATCTGTGAAAAAAAAAAACTGTATTAACAAGAATTAAAAGAACATCTAATATAATTTATTCACAGAAATGTCCTTAATAGACTAAACTTGCATTGTAAAATCTTTTTCTACCCAGTTTATATAATAAAGAAAATTACATTATTGATACTGGTGCTAAACCAGCTTTGCTTAGTAAATCAGACTCATGCTATGTTCAGAAGATGGACACATTTCTGCTGCATGTAGGGACTCTATCAGTCAGCTATCTGAGAACATCTTATCAGCATATTCATCCTTGCCATCTGATTTTAATTTAAGAAAATCACTATCAGTAGTTAGATTTAAAAGGTAGAGAAAGCAGTCAGGTCACAGAACAGTCTTTCATTATACAGCCTATCTCAGATAGCCCTTGCCACAGATTTGAAACTGGTGCTGCAGGCAGAGAGCAACAGAGTGATTTCAAGTAGAAGTCATCTTCCCAGAACAGCATTTGGAATATGACTTGAGGAGGCACATAGTAGCATCAACCAAATTAACATTTTGAGCATTATTGACACTACAAGATATATTACTCCCTGTTCAATTTTAAATTATTCCCTGGGGAAATTTTTAAGGGTTGATTACTTTATTGGTTGTTATTGAGTAGAACCAGCTTGTGGGGAATGTCTGAATAACAAAAGCCTTGATAGAAAGGGATCAAGAGACCCCTGGTGACTGATCCGGATGGCATTGATTTGATTTTAGCATGATACATTTAGTTTCCATTGTTAACAGAATACAGCAGATTAATTTACAGAATGAATAGTAACTGTAGTGCTGTGACACAACCTAGAGCCCTGCACTGCACACAGCTCTTGCTCCAGTAAGCAATTAATTTCATCAAGATTACTATGTACAGCTGGATTACTCTGAGAAGGAAGCACTAGGGCTGAACCCCACAACTTCTACACTTGATATTCACAGAATCACTCCACTAATATATCATAGTGGCTGTGAGGTGAAGAGAGAAGGAAAGATGAAAAAGAAGATTTCTATCACCTTTTAGCTCATGAATAATCTTCTTCCAGCTCAAAGAAACCAGGGAACATTCCTGTATAAGCAGGATGTAGAAACAATAGAAGCATTCTGGGAAATATAAAAACAGGGTGAATTAGACACAGGTAGTTATGCAATCTAAGTGGTAGTCTTGGTATTAAAATACAAAACACAAGGCTAGCTAACAAGTAACTAAACACAAAGTTAAGCACTGATAAGACTGAATCTTTTTTTTTTTTTTTTTTTTTTCTGAGAAAAACAGAGAGAGGCTAGGACAATGGAGACAGGAAAGGTCATAAGTTTAATAAACTGACCCAGACACTAGAGCATTTACAGAACTATGTATAGACATCAGCTTCCTTTAATATGCTGATAAACAGAAATTTTAGAAAAGCAAAAGTGCATCAAGTTTACATCAGCAGCAGCATTTGTTAATTGCCATAACCCCTAAGTCTCTCATTTAGATGTAGTCAGTATTCAAAAGTTGTATTGCTGCTGACAAAATGGCTTTCCCTTTCAGTGGGAATCCTTAAAATCAGAGGGTTTTGGGCAAATTGCAAAGAGCAGGCCTCAGAGACAGCAGAACTGTGATTAGAGCTAAGCAGTAGACCTAAGATTTGTCAGCAGAAAAATTATACAAGTAGAAAGTAAGGACAAAGAGAACAATGGTCAGTGTATTAACACTTGGCTAAAATAACTCCTTAAGTTACAGAAAAGTATATCTAGCAAGATATTAGGAAGTTCTAAGCTTAATAATGGAGCTCTGTGCATTGTGTTTTAAGGCTTACAAGCAGGTATTGTATTCGAAATAAGCAAGCATTGTTTTAACCAAAGGTTACGTGTGCTTATAGTGGTTGGATAGAACTAGTGTCAATATGCTTTTGCTTTGTGTGATTGGTCAAAAAGTTTTTAAAGTAAGTTGTAACATTAAGTTCTTGGTCTGCTGCCTGGGATGTGAGCTGCTGGCATCTTCCCATTGTCATAACCATGTAATGAGACTGATGCTGGAAAACAAACAGCTTGAGACGCGTTCCTCAGCAGTCCCGTCCCGTTCGTGATTTGTACACAGACCCCCAGCCAGTAATACCTTTCCAAAGAAAGTGTTGGTGAATATTCCTGGACATTATGTACACAGAGGTGCTTGCAATCAACTTATCTGAAGCTTAAACTAAAAGTTGAAGATTTCTTTTTAGAACTACTTAAATATGTCTCAATAACTTAATATAACTCAATAACTCAATAACTTAAATAAAAGCCTCAAAAAGTCAGAGTTATTTCCATTCAGATGAAACTCTCTCTGCTGGCAGGGCAGCAGCTATACATACTCTAGACTGAGAACTGCACTAAGATACTTTTCTACTATGGTTCAAAAAATTCCCTCTTGTCATGTGTTTATTTTCCACTCCCTGACAAACATATAGTGGTGGCAATCTTGTTGATCATCTACTATTCCAACCTGCAATCACTGAGAACATAATATATTACCCTGTGAAAGAAGCAAAGGGTTTTTATTCAGTCTGTAAGTGTTTCAGGGCATATAAAATCTGAATTGTTGAATCCTAGATTTCACCTGTGGCTTAATGTGAATTGATCATTAATCCCACGTCTGTGTTACATAGTGGGTTTTGGCAAAAAATTATGCCAGGTAAATATTAAGATTATACAAACCAAAGGAAGACTGAAATCTCTTTCTCCAAGCACACAAAAATTATTCAGCAGAAATAGCATTTGTCTCACTGTTTTTTGACTCACCCCCACTTTGCTGTGTACAGCTACTGCAATTATACTTATCCCTCTCTGTATTGCATATGCTAATATAATTTTTGGTAGTGTGTTGTAGTCATCCATAATTCACTCCTGCCATTCTAACAGAAACCTTTATGCCTGTGGGGCTGAAAAACACAGATGGCTTTTGAATACACCAGATGAATGCCCAAACCAGTGGATTAGAGTCACTTTCCTTAATCTTGACTTTGTTAACAAGTCTGTAGAACAAAACATGTTTAACAGCAAGAGATTCCATGGAGTAGGAGATATTCTCAAGCAACAGCTCTAACTCATCATTTCTGCTGATCTGGCATTTCTCTGTTGCCAGGTTAATATCTTTGTCATTACATTACATAATTAACCTTGTGCTAATTCTCTCTTGTTTTGGTCAGAATATAAGCAATCATTTTTATAGAACGAAAGGGTCTCAAGAATAGCAAACTGCTCACAAAAAGAATCAACTTCAAATGATTAACCCTTGAAAATAAAGTTGGGCTCTCAGTTTGAATGATATGTCTGTTATTTCAGGTCTGAATCCAAAAAAACTCAGTGACTGTGAATGTCTAAATGGTGGATAAAACACACCAAAAATATTGCTGGGTGTTCCCCAAATGAGAGCTTTGTTCCTCTTTCTATCTAGTCTGTGTCCAGGAGGAGCAATTCAAGAGAGCTCCATGAGGTACTGCTGTGCAGCTCCATCCCTTCTACACTGCTGTATGCTGGGAGAGCCAGAAACAAGGCACAAAGACTTCTTGGAAAGCATTTAACAATGGAGGAAAGGAAGAACACACTTCTTCACGTTAAATCAAATCAAAATACCATGTTCCAGACCCTTTCCACAGATGACTGCACCTAGCAAATTGGATGATCATTTTATGGTGTGCTACAGCCATGGGTATCATATGGCAAGAAGTATCTGGCAGCCAAGGAACAGCACCAAAGATGAGCATCACTGAAAGAATGATTGATTGCAAGCAAAGAAGAAAAAAATTACATAGGATAGGATCTTTTCTGAGGACAGTATTCTTCTTTGTGCTTTTTAAACCCGAGACAAAACCTCTGGAAATGTCAGAAGCTAATTTAAAAACAATGGAAATTATTTCTAACTTGTCATATCAAACCCTTACAGAAAAGCACCCCTATTCATTGTCTAATGCCTGTAATGCCTAAAGATCTTCTCAAATTATATTTGTTTTCCAGTTGATTCTCCTCATCTAAGAAAGAAATTCATTGCTATCTAAAAATAAATGCTTCTGACAAGGTTTTTCTCTTTTTCAATGGCACATATGCCCTAGGGAGCATCCCCTAGGTTAGGGAGACACAAGAAGCTTCCCTCAAAGAGCTGTTAAGAGCCCATTGGCTCCTTCCCCTGCTCCTATGTTCCTGAGCCACTCCCTCTTGTACTGCCCTGAAACCAGGTAAACCTCCCCGCTCCAGTCCCCTGGGAGAGAGAAACCTGCTGTGTCCCCATGAGTGTGCCTTGGACCCTGAACATCTCACCTCGTGGCTGAATTAAACATCTGTGGATACCATGCAAAGGCCCTTTTTGCTTCCTTACCTTGGACTTTACTAGCAGCTATTCTGGCTGCAGCACAAATTTTGTCTGATAATGGGCAAATGGAACATTTTAGGATTAGGTCCATAGAATTTGCACCACCATTAGGTTCAAATGGATAACTATTTTTTTCCCTCTAAATGATATTTTAATACTTCCAAAAGGAACATGTTGGGAGCAAAGGATGACAGGATCAGCAACAACCCATAGCAGTCTGATGTGGAACTTTTTATATATTCAAATGTTAAATTTCAAATACTTGCAGACAAAGAGACAGGGGTGCATTTAAAGGTGACATAAAGTGCTTCCTCCCCCCCAGGGGTAAATGCTGGACACCAGGAGACTGCTGTGACAGCACCTATCCCCCGAATCATCAATCTCTGTTTCAGAAAGCAGGAAATCTAGTTGTGCTAGGATGGAAAAGGGAGAATATGTGTCTCTGCAAGAAAAGCAGAAGGCCAGAAGTAGGAAAAACCCTTTACTGATACCATGCCCTCATCTCCTTCTTAAGGGAAAAGCACTGAAATTCCAAGAGGAAAGTATATTCTGAGCTGGCTGGGAAGAGAATGATAAACAAACATAAGGATAGGAGGGAAGGTCTTTTCAGGGAGGAATGGAAAGTAGGGTGATATCAGGATCCAGTGGAAGGAGAAGGTATCTGGAGCTGGGTAAGAAGAGCTAGGCAGCACCAGTGGGATAAAAAGAGAGAACAGAGATAAAGAAGGCTCTGGGAAGTTGACTTCCATGCCAGAGGAATTTTGGTAAAAAATAGTTTGGGATTTACTGACATACAACACTGTACATGATATGGTAGCAAACCTACATGAATCATTATTGGGATTATAGACCATTTCACTCTATGTACAAGTGTGAGACTGTAACAGGAAATGGGCAAAATAAAAGCTGTAAAGTATGAAGGAAAGTAGAGAGAGAACTTGTTTTTCTCAGATCATATTTTTACGTACAGAGAGGAAAACATTTTCATTCTGAAATATTAAGAAAAACAATAAGAAAAAAGTCTCAGAGGAAACTTTTGGATTAATACCTTGTTCTGTGGTCTGTCTTTCCTGTCCCCTTTCATTTTCCAACTACACTTTCAACATCTAAATGCGTCTTTTAGACATATATGTCTAACGAGCCCTAGCTATTGAGTGTGCCCATCACATATAAGAATCACTACCTTGGTAGATACCTCTGGTATCTAAGTCTCGTTCAGGCTCTGTACTGGAAGATATTTTTATTTAAGCCTCTTGCCATCAGAAGAAAAGTCTTACTTCTTGTCACATCAACGACACAGCAGCACAGCTGGAAGGTAGTCTAGAAGCAAAGCTGCTAAAGACCAAGGCTGACTAGACCACATCAAAGCAGTGCCTTTTGAATTCACAAGAGTGAAAAATTAGAAGGGAATTAGCAGGAGAACAGGTTAGGTTGTTATAACTGGATGACATTAACTTGTACATGAGATAGTTCAGGTTTTAGGATAAGAAAGTACAAATGAAGGTAGGAAAGAAAAACTAAGTTAAGGTCAGGTTACTCTGACAGGAGTTAAATACATCATTATTAGGGACTGTAACATTAAGGCAATTGTGATCCCCTTCCTGTTCATGGTTCCTGCTGGTTATTTTGATTTTGAAACAGCCAGGGTCCTAGCCAAGCCATTTGTTTGGATTTGGCTCAGATATGTCTACACCCTGCTGAACCAACTTATTTCCCTGGCAAAATGATAGCATCTTGAAATGTATCACTGGAAACAATTTGTTGCACAAAGCCAAGCTCACTTGGCCAAGTTCACAACTTGTAATAAAATTGAGGACAGTCTCTGCACATTTTTCATGCAACTCACCCTAAACCCTATTTCATGACAATCCTTGCCTGCTAGATAAGCAACTGCTGAGGTGTATACTGTAAAAACACGGGGTAATATTCCTGTTAATAATTTTATAATTGAGACTTGAATTGATAGATTATCATTAGATGGTTTCAATCAAATCAATTATGAGTGTTGATCAGGGGAACTGTTCTGGAAGAGTAGTTGATGATAATGCTTATTCTATCACTGTCTGGGCCTGTTTTTTTATCTGTTTTAAAACCAACCAGTGTTAGGAATCCACACAGGTAAAGTTTCAAATCCAGCTGCTCACACAGCATGCAGTCATGGTCACTGCACTTGATTCAACATATTAACACAGTGAGGAATATTAACTGTGTGTCAAGAGTTTCTTGTGAGAGAAAATCAATAGAAAGAATTACTAAATCCCAAGCTCTAAAAACAATGAATGACACTAACAAGAAAAAAAGTAGTGGAAGAATACAGGAGATATGAAATGGGTTTCTCAAAATGTATAAAAAGTGCCCATGAAGCAGCATAGGAGACTGACCATGCTTCAGGAAAGGACTGTATTAAAGTTTCTGGTCTTTGGAGGAGGAAGCTCTCTTCTATAGTTCAGTAATATGTACCACAGTAAAAAAAATAGTAATAATCAATTCTCCACTACCTGATAAGACTGCTAAAAGGATCAGTGTTAAGGAAGATTGATTAAAGCACATGCTGCAACTGCTGTTAACCCTGAAAACATGCAGTTGCACTGTATTAGAGAATATGAGGCCCAATTTAGCAGCAAAGCAGGATCTTGGAAATTAGTTCAGAACAAAGATTATCAGATGTCTACAAAAAGCATTATAGCAGAAGGAAAAAAAGATTTTAAACGTAAGTTCTGGGGCATGCAGATAGAAAAACAATGATGGATTCACAGACCATTAGCATTTAAGGGCTGTAGTATGGAGATACTAAAACATAGTTAGAAATATTATTTTAAAATAACATGGATGGTCATAAATACAAGGTAGAAGAGAAATGCTCTGCCTGTTTCAGCTTTCATTTGAGCATGACAGGAAATGTGTTGGGAGGATATCAATTTTACAAATAGAAACAGAGGGATGAAGCTTAAGAATATCATTACTTTTTGAAAGTACAAAGGAAATGAAGAAAAAAAGGCAAAATTAGGCAGGCCAAGGCAAAGTTAGCTGATGAAGATGGTGCCTCGCTGGCTAATGATTGGTAACAGCAGCAATTACTGACAGTTCTAAAAAATGTCATTTCATTTTAGTTCTCAATGTGTCAGACTCAGGAAAATTAAATCACATCAGAAGCCACAGACTTATTACTGAAAGGTCAACTTTCATTAAACTTTTCCTTAAAAGTTTTAGTGAAGAGATTAAATAAACCTACTCCATTAACTTGAGTCAGACAAGTTTTAGAGGAACATCAGAAAAAAATGGGCTAAGAACTATTGTACTTAGAGACACTAAGAGACATAAGGCTTTGCCTCTATTTCTAAAGATTGCTTGTAAATCAAAATGTAAATGGCCTTGAATATTCATATAATTCAAGACTCATATCAAAACACACAGGTGTGCTTTAAACTGAAAAAATGAAGTAGCATCATTTGCCTTAATTCATGTAGGAATGGTTCAGGAAAGCCAGTGCTATCCCTCCTATGTAACGTCACATTGACTCCTGTAATGCACCCTTTGGAACAGATGGAGCAGGGGATGAGCGAATTCAGAGCCAGAATCAGCCCACCACACTAGCAAATCTTGATATTGTAGCTTCTTCAGTAACTCACAGAAGAGCATGGAGGAAAAGATGATCACTGATTCTTTGTGCAACTGACTGGTTTTAAAAGCCCAGCCAAAAAGTGCTGTCTGTTTTATACTAGCTCATTTCTTGATCCATGCAGTTTAAAAGTGTGAAGCCCAGACTATGTCTCTGAGAAGCTGTATATGATTGTGCTGGAGAACAGTGAGGAAACTGAGGTTTGATCAAAAAAATAAAAATAATGAAGACTAGACTTAAAGGCCTAGCTTGGGGAAACAACCAACAGTTCTTGAAAAATAGACCTACTAACATACTTGCAGTACCGCAGTTTGCTTATCAGATTATACAAATATCACTTTCTCTCCTTTACAATACATTGGGCTATCAACAAGTACCTGTCTGTTCATCTTTTATGTTCAAAGATGGGCATAAGCCCAGTAATCTCAAACATTTGACAGGTACACCAATACCAGTTATTTTAGCAGACTGACTTACCTGAAGATATAACTCAAAGGAAACCATCCAAAAGTATAGGATAAGTAACTAATTCAGCAGTCAGGAAAAATCTTCAACAATTAACACAGAAAGACTCGAGGATTTCAGAATTTTGGAAATTATCCAATTTGCCTCTTTTCACCTTTGAACTGGTGTGAAACAGTAGAACTTTTAAAATGAGAGAAAGAAAAAATGACAAATGAGACTCTTCCTCATATATTACACAATTGAATGGATATCCAAGAGAGAATAGATAGAAGGCCCAACTAGTTTGTCTTCTGCTAAACAATGCAATTTACAATTCATGAAAAGAACTGTATTATGGACAGTAGCAATGATCTCAAGAAAAGATATTTGACTCTTATTAGAAATACATAGCTCCTGTAATGTATTCAGACAACTGACAGGAAAGGAGAATTAAGATTCCAGAGGCAGCCACACAAAAAATGTTCCAATGGCAAATTGGCTCTACAGATACTACAGAATTATGTGCTGGCCTCTTTGTGTTACACTCTGGTTTTCCTACCTGAAGTCAGAGGTAAACAGCAAAAAAAGAAATGTTATTGATGCCACTGGTAGGCCTCTTTGAAAGGAGATGAATCACCTTGCATTTTGAGGGCTTTTAGGTATTCCCCTGAAATTTTAAATTAACATTTTAATTTAATATTACATTTTTCTTATTTATTGCTTCCATTCTTTTTCACTCCATTCCTCACAGACTCTGCTTTTTCTGTTTAGAATCTGTACATAAATTATTAGGTTATATTGATTTCATCCTACTATTCATACTTCTGATCTTAAAGTACTGATTTTTAGATAATTTTTTTTTAATTTGCCACCTTACTTTTTGCTCAATGCTTCCAATTCTGTTTGATGTGGCTGAGGGTGCCTATGTGTTTAATGGCTCCTGCTGCTCCTGGATGCTAATCATGCTTGCAGAGCTCACTCAACTGATCTGTACGCCCAGGCTGAGCTCTGTACAAGACGGACAGGCCAGCTGAAGCAGCCCTGACAACTCTGCCTAAGGGTCCCCTTGGGTGGGGAAATAAGTGCTGCATTACTCAGACAGGATCTGGAATAGATTTCAGCTATGGCTAGGGACTGGGGAAAGGCTGGAAACCATACAGGCTCTGTACCTCACACAGTTGCGTGGAGAAATTGCAAAAAATGAGAAGGAAACTGAAGGGCTGCAGCAACCAAGAGCTTGCACTCCTGTTTTATTAGAATGAGAAACAAGACTTGTATTGAGTAGTACTGGATCAAGCCTGACATCATTCATCATCATATTTAATTTACCTCCTATGCTGCTTTCCAGCATATATCAGCATTTTGACATCCACTGGGATACAGGCCAGCCCAGGCCAGACAACAGCTCCTTGAAGCATGCAGCTGTGTTAGGAGATGGTATCAGCCAGTGAACACCCCCAAGATGCTGCTGCAAACCTAGGGTAGGGTAGGGTATTGCAGAAACACCTTAGTCACCTTCCTTTTTCTCTATGACCATCCAACAGGCTTCCCCAAGACAGACAGCCCTGCACACCTTCATCTTGCTTGCTCTTAGAAATGTTATTTTTCTCCTTGTCTCTAATCTCCATAGAAAATTGCACTTTTTTTCCCTGACCCATCTATCTTCACTAATTTCTGATTAGAAGTGCTACCTGTAAACCTATGACTAGACCACTCCATAAGATAGAGGCCGTTGCAGCTTCATGTCTCTGCTTTTGCACGGGACAAGGAGAATGGGACTGATGGCAAAAAAAGGTCAGATTTGGAAGCTGCATGAGTTTTTAAAGGATGAAAACCTTCAACCAAGGCATTGGAGCTAAACTGCAGAGTCTACTGAAGAAAATGAGCTGAAAAGAGGTATGTAGCTTAATAATTTGATATCCAGGAAGCCAACATGGAAAGGATGCTTCCTTCTTTTTTGTTGTTTATAGGAGTGCTATATATGTGCACTGCAATGAATGGAAGCTTTGAAAACCAAATTGATTATTGACCAATTTATATTGTCTATCAAATATACATAATTTAACAGTCATGTATAACAGCAAATGTGAAATATGTGCTTAAAGCTTATATTAGAACTACTGCTATAACTATCATCTTTTCATGGAGAATGTTAAAAACAGCAGAGAAGAACAGGGTCACTCAATACCGTCCTTATGAACAGACAATCACTTGTACAATTATTTCTATTATTATCAACAACCTGCCAGCTACCTAAGTTGTGCTTGAATATTGCAGAAAGTAACTTACTAATATGCATACTGAGGGGTTTACATTTTTCTATAAATTCTTACCAAAAAGCTGATCTCCTGATATCATTTAATACACTTTGAAATAAAGTGTAAAGTTGTAAAAAATATGTAATCAAGGACTGTTTAAAATGGGAATTTATGAGAGATGTACAAGTCATTAAAAGCTGCGTCCAAGAAATTGTGGTTAAAAAATTTACTAGTGATGACAGAATTTGTGTATCTCTTACGTAACTGTAGGGTTTTCATTCTCTTTACTTTTATGGATTCTTTATCATTCAGTTCTACTTTACTGTCTAAGGTATTAATGCACACTGAACTAAACTGATTTTGTTAATATTTTTGCTAGAGCTATTGAGCTCCCTGCATCATTTCAACGCTCTGACTTTCACATGTCAGATTCAGTGACTTACTGTATAATCCTCTGTGTTAAAAAATACTGTAATTTGACTTTATTCAAACTAGTTATCACATTGGGACAACAGATAAAAAGCCAAAATGAAGCACTAAGTGCCAGCATCCCTAGCTGGATGAGAAAAGACTATCACCAGACTATCACCAGAGGGCACTAAACCCTGAGAAACCAAATTGACTATAAAAGGACAAGTGCAAATATTCATGATTTCACCAGAACGACACAGGAATTTAGTAAGATGATGCAATTTCTTATCTTAACATTGCAATTTAAGAGCCAAAACTGATGGAGTGGCCTTCTCCCAACCCCACCCTATTCGGTGATCTGTTCTGTGAGTATACCTACATCAGTGCACGACCCATCACAATTAAACACCGAAGTTCACTTAGGTTGTTTAGGAGCAGTTTAGCAAAATCAATGGAACTATGTCCATGACAACATGATGAGAGCGAAGTATCACGCTTCACATTTTGTTACTGAGCAGATTTCGTACATATTCAACCATCCTTAAGAATCTCTCTACCAGCAAGAAAGAGATTCATTCTCTCCACTCCCCAAAACACATGAAAGCACTTTTTTTCTTGTAGGGTTCGGGGTTTTTTGCTTGTTTTGTTTTTTTTTTGTTTGTTTGTTTGTTTGTTTTTTGTTTGTTTTATTGCTTGTTTGTTTGGGGTTTGTTGGGGGTTGGGATTTTGTTTGTTTTTTTTTTGTTTTGTTATATTTTGGGGGGGTTTTGGGTTTTGGGGGGTTGGTTTGTTTTTGGGTTTTGGGGTTTGGTTTTTGAGGGGAGTTGTGGGGTATTTTTCAGAGAGTTGTTTGGTTTGGGGTTTTTGTTGTTGTTGTTTGGATTTCTTTGAGCGGTGGGCTGGGGGGGGCGTCCGGGGTGATAGGGGTGGGTGGGGGGTGGAGGGTGAGATGGTTTCTTTGAACTATCTCTTTAAGAAGGCTTTGATGGCAGATGTAAACCGGGCAATCCAGTTAAGCGAGTGTAACTGCGAGATTACAGAACTAAAACGTCTGTCTGTTCCCGAAAGGGGATCCAGGCTGCCGGTAAGGTCTCCTGATCTCCAGCAGCCCCCTCTGGGCCGCTGCTGCTCACGCAGAGGGCACAGAGCGGTGCCCGCGTCTCAGCATTTGCTCCTCCCGCAGTCGGCGCGGCTGGGCTGACCTGGGACCACGCCCGTGCGCTTTTCTTCCCCTGGAGACGCTGCAAACCGACTACTTGGTTTTAGTTCTGCTATTGTCAGTGTGTAGCAACTCTAGCCAAGAAAAACACGTATCTTTAAAGTCATCTGTTTGTTTAGACACTATAAGTGTTTATGGCTGTCTGTGCTGCATTCTGCAATTTCAGCTGACTGAAAAGTGATGACGTAGAAAAAAATGCAGTGACTAATAATGAACTTCTTGCATACTTTGTAAAATTTTTACTTCCCTTGAGAAGCGTTGGCACGCTGCTGCGCCTCACCACAGCTCTTAATGACACTCCCTTTCCGTTTCCTGATGGATTTAGGGCTGTGTGGTAGCAGGCACAAAGAAATAGCTGTCTCTCGATACACAAATTCACATGCCCATCAGCAAGCCTTGCTGTGTTTCTGAGCCCCTGACCATGGTGTTCAAGTAGCTGGGTTTCCCTGAGGAGCTGCGTGAAACAGGAAACAAGAGAGGGATCTCAAACAGCCACTGAGTAATGTGGAAGGAAGAGTTTGTGGAGCACAGAGAGAAACACTGACAAGCTGCGAATTCCCTTGGGTTTTCCCTTTCGACAAATTCCATTCTTTCCTTTGCAGTGGCAAGCTCCAAGGTGAGCACAGGGTACCTCATCCATCCCTGCCTCCTGCCTAGCTGGCTGCTCCCTCTCCACACCGACAGCAGCCCTGGCTGGTGTGGCAGCCTGACACCAGGGGAGGCTGATCCCCTCCACTCACAGTAGCTGTCCTGTGATCTCCCACGCTTAGACGTGTTGAAACTTTAACAGGTGTTATTGCCTAGGTGTGTTGATTTGCACAGCCTGGGTTTTGGTAGCATGGGGGGCACAGAGGTGGCTCCTGTGAGAAGCTGCTGGAAGCTCCCACCATGTCCAGCAGAGCCAATGGCTGATGGCTCTGAAGATGGACATGCTGCTGGACAAGACTGGGACAACTCGAGAGGCTGGTAACATCTCTGTGATGACACATTTAAGAAGCAAATCACAACAAAGTGGGGCACGCACAGTGTTTTTCTAGCCAGAGAAAAGGAGTAGGTGAGAACATGTGAGGGATACAACATGGAGACACCAAGGTCAGTGGGGAAGAAGGGGGAGGAGGTGCTCCAGGTGCCAGAGCTCCTCTGCAGACCGTGGTGATGACCATGGTGAAGCAGCTATGCCCACGCAGCCCATGGGGATCCACAGGGGATGCAGAGATCCACCCACAGCCCGAGGGAGGTGCCCAGGCTGGAGCAGGGATGCCTGGAGGAGGCTGTGATCCAGTGGGAGACCCAGTAGAGAGAGGGGCCCTGCTTCCAGGCTGGAGCAGCCTGTCCTTGGAGGACTGCACTCCGTGGAAGACAGACCCACGTCACAGCAGTTTTGGGAGGAATGTGTGCCTGTGGGGGGAATTCAGGTTGCAGCAGGTGCGGTAGGGCTGCTGCTTGTGAGAGCATTGGAGAAGTTCACAGAGAACTGTCTCCTGTGGGAGGGATCCCACAGTCTCACAGGGGAAGGACTCCTCTCCCTGAGCAGCAGAAGAAAATCTTGGTGATGAACTACCAAAACCCTCATTGCCTGTCTCCCTGCACTGTTGGTGGGAAGGGGGGAGGGGCTGGGGGGGAAGAAAAGATGTTTTAAAGGCTTATTTTACTTCTCATCCTGCTCTGATTTTGTTAATAATACATCCACTTTGTACCTCTAAGTTGAGGCTGTTTTGCCCTTGGAGTATTTTCTTCTGGTTCTTATCTCAACTCATGAAGCCTGCATTAAATTTTTTTCTTTCCTCTGCCCAGCTGTGGCAGGGAGGGCAACTGAGCAACTTTTGTGAGTGCCTGGCATTTGGCCAGCATCAAACCATGAGAGTTTCTTGGTGGAGAATGTGGGCATTGATTCCGCTACCTCTCACAAAAAACTCAGGTTATATTTTCAGAGATGCTTCAGTGCCAAAAGTTTTAGATAATCCTCTGAGTGGAATTTTTAAAGTTGGCATCTCACAACAATAGGCACTGAGATATCTCTGAAATCTTGTTCTCTTGTTCTGCAATCCCACCAATTTTCTGTGTTTAATTTTTTTTGTGTTTTTTTGTTTGTTTGTTTGTTTGTTTGTTGTTTTCTTTTTGGGTAAATGTGAAGGCCTAAAAGTCAGTTGCATGGTTTGGAAAAGGCCAAATAATGGAAAGGAAGACTTTATAAGAGATACAAACTACCTGTTCTCCTTTAGCACAAATAAAGAACCCTTTGCCACTGAATATATTCACTGTAGTGTATTCACTGCCAGCAATTTTGGTGAGGCTTGCTACCTTTACCCACAGCTTTCTAGGTATTTTATTATTTTTTGGTTTATGTATGCACTGTATTAGAAATAGTGTTTGAACTCCAAAAGCAGAAATATTATGGTGTACCTGGCTACTGTATTAATATTTTAGGAATAAAATCATGTGGTTTGCCATCTCTTCCTTTATTTTGGCCTTACCTGTTGCTTGCAGTGATTTGCAGGAACTGAAAGCCCCCCCAAAACCCCAAACCAATAACATGATTATTTGGTTTAATAGGTTGACATAAGTCATGCATCACCTTATCAGCATTCCTTATTCAGAGTGAAACTGGAAGGTGGGAGGGAAAAAAGGTGTGTGCCCTTGGAAGGAAGTGTGGTCCTAGATCACTTGGGCAAGCTGTGAAACCACTGAGTCAGGCAATGGCTGGTTCAACTCTGAATATGCAAGAAAATTCAACTCTGGGTATTGCATAGACCTCCTGTGTGCCTCCACAGATTCCTCATTCTGGAGGAGCATCCTTCTGTCCCATCCCTACCACAGGCTACTGTGTAATTTGCACAAAGTCTGTGCTCAACACACCATTGTGCAATTACAAGGGTCATTAAAATCTTCTTTGGCATTCTGGCTGAGGCACTTACACAGCTTTAGGTATGGTTGGGTTTGCTGCTGGGTGGAGCTGGGAACAGTGACCGTGCAATTAGGAGGAAAACTGAGCAATGACCATGGCAGTTCTTGCTCTTTCTGGCTCTTGTTGAATAGCAACTCTAATTGCATCTTCTGTGGGCATAAAAGCATTTATCCAAGATATGTAGTGCTAGGAGGAAATGAAAGGCTTAGAAGTACAGCTCTTAAACAGAGCCTTGTGATCTGGTGTACTATATGCAGTCACAAGCTGTTTCAGGGCACCCTTTGGTACACCAAGCCCATCCTCTTTGTTCCCACCATCCTGCACTGGGACATTAAAACCCCAACTAAACATCTTGGGCTTTGGAGAGCAACCAGACACATTTTTAGGTCTTGCTCCTGACGAAAATAATACTCCTTGAAGCAGTTATGTTGCACAAATAAAGGCTTAGTACTGTGTATAGATCTGAAAACAAGCCCAGCAACTCAACTGACTGACTCGATTCACTTTTTATTAAGAATTCCATTAATTCTTATTGGTCATGAAAGCGCTGTTGTGTTACAGTTGCCGAAGTAACAAAACTCCCTGTCAGTTTGGTGTGTAAAACGGTTACTCAGGTAGTAGAAGATGAATATACAAAAAGTTCCTTTGAAAGAAGGCCTGAGCTTATGTTAATGAACAAAAAATGTATTAAATAAATTGTGAAAAATGCCAATCACTTGTTTTTAGAATTTTTAAAAGTTTAATAATAATAAAATGGTTATAAAAATAGTAATACAATTAGAGTAATAAAAATTTAGAGTTAGGACAATTACAAGACAATAAAAAGCAAAGAATTACGGAAGTCCAGATATTTTTGGACACTAAGCTGCCAAAAACATGCCTTGTGAACAAAGCAATAACCCTTAAAAACAGTAACCTGTTGCATATTGATATATCTCATACATGATGCATAAATTCCTTGCAAATTAAGAACTTTTCTGGTTTTTGTCAGCTTCTTCCCTTTAATCCTGGTGGTTCCATAAAGAGGGAGAGAAGGTGGAAGAATGTTTGTCTTTTCCGATAAGGAGGCAGTAACTCTTTATGAGTCCTTTCGCTGTTATCTCAGTGCGAAGAATTTCTTGATTATCTCATCTCTTTCTTGAGCTAGTTAAAAAGTATCTTACATAGCCTAGTTTCTATTTTAACATTGTGTTATAACCTAGAAATATATTTAACAGACTACTTAAGAAAATTAATACAGCATAACTTTCTAACATTACACATATAATATTCATTTTAATATTCGCAAAAGCCAGTCATAAAATATGCATTTTTCACATACATATAATGAACAAAGACTGTTTGAAACTGTCTCAGATGACTGAAAGAAGGAATAAGAAGCTAGGGCTGCTAGACATGGCAAAAAGCAGCTCCAGGATCAGGGAGAGCAGCTGTGAACGGAGCTTCATGAGTTAAGAGTTAAATTTCTTCATAGCAGCTTTTACGGGTCTAAGTTTTGGGTTTGTGATAAGAGCAGTGTTGATAACAGAGGGCTGTTTTAGACACCGCTGAGCAAGAAACGCTTGCGCTGCGTCCAGGCGCCTTCTGCTCCTGGGGGTGCACAAGCAGCTTGGAAGGGGACACAGGCGGGACAGCTGAACCCATATCACACACATCACGGACCTTGCTCTCAGGCACACTGCCTAATTTTTGGGGTTGTACCGTTCAGGCCAGGACAGCCCTCACGCCGCCGCCCTTCCGCCCGGAGGCACGGCCCCGCTCGGGCCCCGAGCGCCGCGCCCGCCCGGCGGCGGCTCCCGCCGCTCCCCGCCCGGCGCGGAGCCGCTCCGCCCCCGCGGGCAGTGCGCATGCATGGGGCGGCCGCGCCGCCCTGAGTCACCGCTCCGCTCCTCGGCCGCTCCCCGGCAGCGGCAGCGGAAAGGCGGCCACCATGAACCGCTTGGGGAAAAAAGCAAATGAGACCCTCATCGAGATGGCTCTGTCGGCGGACGGTAGGAGAGCGCGGGGAGGGGAGGGGGGGGGATCGTGGTTCTGTTCCGCCCTCGTCCCCCGGGGGACGAGGAGCGGAGGTGAGCGTAGTGTGAGGGGTCTGGGGGGCTCTGGTTCCTCCCCAGGGTCTGTAGGCCGGCGTCTGTGAGATGGGGCTGATCTCGGGTGAATCCTGACCTCTCCCGCATCGAGTCTTTAATCCTTCGGCTTTCACTGGAGAAGAACAAAACCACTTTTCCATGGGCGTGATCGAGCTATGATTCGATCTTCGTAATCCGCAAATGAACCTAGAAAATGAAGGTTCTCGTATCAGCACCCTGCCAAGAACAAAAACTAGAGAATCCGCTTGATTTTTATCTGAAGAGACAGAGCAGATACAAAGGTCCCTCTGCCGGACAGCAAACTTTCAGCCTCCCTCGGAGCACCAGCTGGGATGGGGCGCTGGCTCCCAGGAGCTGAGGTTGCCCTTACAAGGAGGCTCCGAGCAGCCCGGGTCACCTCACTTCGGAAGGTGCGAGCAGCCTTCTTCCCCCTCGCCCCATCCCAGATGCGCTGGCACCCGTCAGCTTCGGATAGACCCTGCGGCAGGGGATGTGCAGCCAGCGGGTTTGTGTCGAGGCCTTGCTTTTTAGCTGTAGCCATGGTACAGTTTCCAGTTCATGTCAGTGTGGTATGTCATTACTTATAATAAATGTGGTCCTATTAGGATTTTGTGAAATAACATGACGCAAGTGTGTGTTTATTGGCACCTCACCTGGCAACGTGAATCAACAGTCAGAAGTAAGAGAGCATGTTGATATTTTCAGAATGAGACTGTATACGTTTTTTTTTTTAAAAAGGAAAATGCTGCTCTAGAAAAATTTATTTTTTTGGGAATAATGCTTTGTCATCAGTCCTAGAAGTGAAAATCTTAAAGCAGGAAAGAACCACTAAGTCCCAGTGTTGGCTTCTTGGGTTATCTGTTCTCCTTTACACTCCTTGACTGCACTGTCTCTTTTAGAAAAACATATATAGTGCCATTTTAAACACCTCGAGCACTAGCAGAAAATCATGATTTTCAAAATATTTGTCAGTCTTGTTTCAGAGAGGTATGATGGCAATATTGACTGTGAAATTATCCAAAAGAAGCTCTTTGTAGTGGCAGCAAGGAGGAGTGTCCATCTGTGGGGAGGCAGGTGTTCACAGCAAGTGTCAGACGAAGGTTTGCCCTCTCTGGAAAGGCCTGATGGAGCTGGCAGGCTCCTTAGGAACCCGAGCAGATGGATATTACAGCCTCTTGGCCAGCGCTTCTGTTCCAAAGGGGATGTGAGAGGCCTGAGTCATTGCCCATCCCACTGCCTGGGAGTGATGAAAAGTGCTAGGACTGAGCTGCTCTCTCCATGGGTTATTCTTCTGAAGTAGCTTGAGACTAAAAAATATTTACAGAACACACAAAATATTCCTATTTAGGGAATGATTCTATGAAGTCAGATTTGTAAACTTCATTCCACATTATTCAGTTTTCCCATGAGCTTTGTGGGGTTTTTTATAGTCTTAAATAGTGAATATAAGGAGATTTGAGGGGTTTCAGTGTTCAAGGATGGTTAAGAAGGATTTGGCATATAGTAGCACATAACTCTCCATACAAAATCATATCCTAATTCAGTTCAATTTTGTTAATTAACCACTTTTCTTAAAGAGAAACAAATTGAATATGGGGTGAAGTGAGTAGGCTTTTTAAAAGTTATGTTAATTTGTTGCCCAAAAGTCTCTCAAGGTTAAAAAGCCCCCAGAAAATTCCTTAAATTATTGTCTAGAAAAACTAACGGTATACATATACTGCCAGTAGGACTTCTACATCTAAACATATGCTTTGTGCCTTTTAGGAAAAGCCTCTTAAGGCTCTGGGTGTCTGATGTGTACAGGAAGGGCCTGTGTAAGTCAATAGGAACAAGGCAGGAGAGAAAACATCTGTTACTTGTTTTCTTTAAAGACATGTTTGTATTTGGATAGTATGTGTGTATTTACTTCTGGTTTACTACTGGTTTTCATTAAACTTGAATTTTGGGGAACAGATTATGGGGTGCAAAACTCTACCAGCAACAGAAAGTTTAACTTGCCTGTTTAGAGCTTGTATGCCAAAACTTTTACCTTGAAGGAAGCGTCCTGGCTTCCTGCTGAATTACATCTGTGTGAGGTAAAAACTTCCAATTTTGTGTGTGTGATTTTGCTTCCTGTTGGAAGGTGTGTGTCATTTACCCAAAATATGAAAGTCTAAGAAAACTGAACGTGCACAATTGGAATGTAAGTATTAGAGGAAGAAGACTGTAATATATTGCTAGGATTATTTATGTCTATGTTCACTTTCAGTTGCTTTTTTTTTCCTCAGCACGTTAAGGCTGCAGTAGCTGTGTTGTGGGCTATATCCCAAGTCTTCCAGTTTTCTGGAAGTTTGCTGCTGGCTCCATGCCATGCTTTGAAGTATGCTGCCTGTATATGCATGGCTCCTCTTCCAGAACTTCCAGGAGCCTGGTTTGTGCTCAAAACGCTCTAAGTGATCTTAATTGAAATGCTTACTTAGGTTGGTTGTCATCTTGCTTGTTTCCCTCTGCAAAAGGTGGAAAAACATTGGTGAAAGCCAGTGGTGCTTGTGCCACAACAGTGCTTGTGCCAGTGTGTTGGCATCTTGCATTCAGGGCCAAATCCTGCTGTTATTTAATAAAATGATACTGAACTTATTTGATCAGAATTCATACCAGTAACATAAAATACAGGCCTCCGTTCAAAACCAGATCTGTCTCTAATTACTGTCACAGTGCATGTAGTAATTTCTGATCTATTTGTGGAAACGTTGAATGGGATATCGTGTTCCCACAGGCTTAAACCAAAGGGTTTGTTAAGAGGAAAGCTGTTTGGTAGTTTATTCCTAGGTAAGGAAATAAAAGCTCCAGGAAATTTAGACATAGTTCATAATATAGAAGGCAGGGGAGAAAATATTCTCTCAGCCCAACCAATGTCTGGTTTCTGAGTGGAATTTCTTTACTGGCTGCCATGCGTCACTGCAGGGGCGCAGTGTAAATACAGGTTGTTTATTGGAAGCTAAACCTCTTTATAACAGAAAACCCCTGTTTGTAGTAGGAAAACCTGCTTTTGGGAACTCATCTCAACAACTTGTATCATATCACTGTATAGCTGTGGTGCTTTTAATGCAAAAAGGAAAATGTCAAGCCCATTCCACTGCAGCTGTTAAATATGGATTTTTCTCCAAAGATTGTGTTAGTTTAAAAAAAAAATTGCTCTTGGACAGCATTTTCATTTTAGGTGAGCACCCTGCATATGAGATTAAACTCACTGTCTGCAGTTCAGTGAATAGCAAAGGAAGGATTTAAATGCCATTTAAATTCAGTAGCAATTATGTGGGATATTCAGGCCACATTTTGGGAAGCTGGGAAATACAGCTGGATTCATAGAATCGTTAAGGTTGAAAAAGACCTCTAAGATCCCTCAGGTGCTGAACTGAGTGATGGTCCTGCCATCACAGGTGAAAGCATTTTAGTCTCTTTGTAACAATTTCACCTTCTCACTCAGAATATGAAAGAAAATGCTCTGCAGCTGTCTCTCCCTCACAATAGTTCCTGGAGGAATGGTTTGGTTCAGCGGGGGGGCAGAGATTCCGGATTGTGAATGCCAAATAAACACCAAGAAAGCCACTAGCATCTCCTGGTGAAAGGCAGAGTGATGTTCTCTCAGTGATTCCCTCTCTGTCAGTTTGCTGCTGAGGCATTGTCTGGTGTGCTGTGCTGTTCTGAGGTGTTCCCTACAGAAATAAACTGATAACTGTATTATCAAATGGAAATACACTTTAACCTTTATGTACAAAGACTTAATAATTACTGTGATACAAGGATAAGATACTAGGATAAGATAAAAGGCATTGAAGAAAATATCCTTCAAAAATCGTGCTTGTGAACTGTTGGCATATAATTTGTAAAAAACCCCCAAACAAGCGAACAAACAAAACCACCAAGAAACCAAATACCATGTCTTCATATTTTATATCTTTAAACCAATGAGTTGTATATGAACATGGAGGAGACAAATAGTCACCTAACCTAAACATGTCATCAGGAAGGTATAGGTAATGTGAAAGTGTGATTAGATGTTAAGAGGCGAGGTAATAATGCAGTGAACTTTTGCACTAGTTTTTATTGTGATCTGGGGATTGAAGCAAAGAGCAGGTGTAATTACCAGGTTGTATTTTTTTATCTAGCAGTAATTTTATTATATTTGGTGATAGCTTTCTGTGTGCATATGTGTATAAATGCAGAAAGGGGAAGGAAGGTTCTTGTGTTGTATTGCTAGGGAGAGTTCTTGCAGTTATAACAATAGTTATGGAAGGATTTACTGTTATTTGCTGTGTGCTAAAGCTGAATAACATGTCATAAATTATTTATAGATGAAAATTTGTGTGTAGATACACATTGTGTAGCATTGTGTATTTTGTTGTAACAACTATAACATTTTGTGTTAGATTAAACACTGTGTGGGGGAGGAGGTGAGTCTATTGGGATTTGTTTACTTGAATTTTACTATATAGATATATGTTTTTTATTGAAACCTAGAGCTGTTAAAACTGTGGTGTTCATGCCTTTGTTCACCAGTGGCTCTCAGTGAGGACCAGTAGATATGGTGAAGTTCCAAACACATTTTTTTAGGAAGTGAGTATATCTTTGCATGAAGGGCAATCTTCTAACTGGAAATCCCAAGGCATTCTCAACTTCTTTACTAGGCTCAAAAGGGTAAATATGAAATTTGAGGCCTTTGGCAAGATAGCAGAACCCCAGCAAACCATGTGGGTAGGACTCATGATGCAGATGGTTGTCCTTTCATTTGCTGTACTAGCCCTAAATTAGAAAGGGCCCTGTGGTTTGTTATTCAAAGGAGTTGTCTTAACTGTTGGGTAGGAAATCAGAAAGTCTATGTTTGCACAATTTATAGTGTGCTAGAAATACACCATGCCAACAAGTAATGGCATGCAGATGTGGATTTCAGGCCACTTGGTTCTTCAAACCACTTTGCCTACTTCAATTCTGTTAATTGACTGGTGCTTACATAAAAAAAGTTTAGGCAATGGAAGCCAGGGCCCATTGCCCTGATCATTTTCTTGATTGATAGGAGCAGTTTCTCTTTGGGATCAGTATAGGAATTCCAAAGATGTTCCATCATTTTTAAAGTAATTTGGACAAAAATGCCAATTCTTATAAGTCTTACAAGTCTTGCATTTGTTTATAAAACATCTTCCTCTACTGGTATATTTTTATGTTGTGTAATGTGAGAAAATTAAATACTTGGTGAATACAGTAGCAAAATTTATAATGATGCATTTCATTGGAAGCATAACCAGAAAAGTACTGAGTGAGGTAGAGCATAATGAACCAGAAGGAGCAAAAATTTGCCATTTAAATTGGCGGTTTGAAATTAAATGTCTGGATAACATGAAACTGAGGAATACCACCAGAGGACAGTAAACTTGAGGTGATTTAAAAAAAAAGATATTGCTGTATTTGCATCATTAGTTTCCTAGTTTATGTATCCCTTTTCATTTACAACATCTATAGAAGATCTCTCATACAAGGGTAGGAATGTAATGTGTGTGCACAGAATGAATAGTTCATTGGGCCCTCCACTCGTTTTGGATGCTTGTGTATTGCAAACGTGGGAAGAAATTGGAGACTCTGTTGCCTAAGGGTTTACATCAGAGATTGCAGTGGAAGTTGGAGAAATGCATTAATGAATGATGCTGTGAGGTGTTCATTGTGTCTCTGGACACACTAGGAAAGCAAGTTTGTGCCTAACACTTCTTGAAGTGCTGGTGGTTCCATTGGGCTGTGATGAAAAACATTCCCGCAGTTCCTCTTTCTTCATTGTACCTTGAAGGAGAGGCAAGAGCCCCTGGCACTTTCACGTATGTGCAAGGCCATTGCTGGAGCTGTTTGCTTGCCTCTGCAGTCAGATAGTGCTGATGAAATCCGGCCCCGAATATATAAATACTCTTAAAGGCAAACAAGCACAGCCCTAGTGCTTCACGATTTGCCAGAGCTCCTGCAGTCTGGTGTTCCTACCATCCTGTTCTGCTGAGATTTATTTGGCATTCTAGTCCCTCATACTTGCATGCATGTAAATGCTGTGCAGTTTAAAAATACCTGACTTGGTCCATCTATTCCTAGTCTGGGCTTTCTTTTTTAACTGCATTTGAACCTGTTAATCAGTTTATGTGTGTCATTCTGCAGAACAATGATACCTGGGAGGTCTGAATGCTCACAGCAGGCTTTGAGTCTTGCCTGTGCTGGTAGATAAAATATAGTGATGGTTATTACCTGAACTGCATTCAAATGCCATTCAAGTTCTCTGTTACAACACTATGTTTGTGGGTTTTTTTGCTAAAAACAGATTTGCACAACTTCTCTTTTTATTGAATGTATTCCCTTTTTTGCTATCCCAGTGGCTTTTAATCAAAAGGGGAGGTGGTTTTGTGGTTCTTTAAAAGGGAGGCAGCTGAAGGTAAACATCCCATTTTGATTTAAAATACCCAGTTACTATACTAGAGATTGGGACTAGAACTATGTGTTTTTTCCAAATGCTAAATGCGATTTTCTTACTGTTAGGACCAGATTTCCAAGTATTGATGCCTATGTAAAATTCTTTTACTTCTGATGTGTTGATAAATACCTTTTCTCTGGAAGTACTTGTTTAATAATAAAACACATGAAGAAAATTAATATGTCAGTGAAGCAGCCTATACTTGAATACCATCTTCTTCTTTTTAAGGGACTAATAAGATTCTTTAAAAATATTTGCAATAGATTTTCTTGGATTCACTGAGAATGTTCTCATTGTTAAATAGTTTTGAATTTTTAGAAGCATCTCTGTGAGTGCATGCATCACCACTTCAGACATCATCTTAGGATTGAACCTTTGGCTCAGCAGCACAGTTACTACTCTTCAGACAATACCAGCTGGAGTAGTAACCTTATCTTGCTTTCTTACAAGTCAGCTCAGTGGGTTTCCAGTTCCCAGTGGCAACTCCATCCAGCTCTGGAGGATGTGATCAGTATGTGCATAAGTTTAGTTGATAAGTCATTGTCAAGCTGCTTTCCTTATATATGGAAGCACTTGCAATTCATTATGATGCTCACTTGGAGGAGGTGACTCATTTCTCTTTCCTGTTGGCCAGGCCCGGTCATCGAATAATGTCAGGGGGTTTATTAAGATGGTAACTTCAAGACATCTAGGAAAAACATTTTCTTTCATAGCATGTTAAAGATGAATGTTGGGAATTTTCTTCATAGTACAAAGTAGCTACTTCATAACAACTGCAGTGTAAGTTTCAGGATTTGTTAGGATTTTTCTTGGTTTATTTGTTTGTTTTCATTTTACCTGGACCATCAAAACTTTGCTCTAGGGATAGGCATGTGTATAAACTAATATGCCAGTGTGTCAGACATATGTCGAGCAGTGCCCATGGTCTGAAAGCTCCTTGCTTGGTTTTGTTGGCTGAAAAGGCTGCTGTTATTGTGTCTAAGAAAATTGTGGAAATGATTGAAAGCAGAATTTTGGAAACAATACTGAAGTAGCAGAATCAATAGTAATACTGTCTTACTGCTGCAAAACAATGCAGCTTATCAACACCCGCATGAGATTCCTGTCTGTGGCTTTTCCTTTGCTCTATCACAGGTCTTAAATGTGCAAATGCAGATGATTTTCTAGTTTTGGTAGCAAAACAAATTTTGATCCCTAAAAATGTCTCTTCATCTGCCACCTGATTTTGGAAGCACCATTTACATATGTAAATGTTTTTAGTGGTATAAACAATCTGTCAAGAGCTGTACTTGGTGCAGATGAATCAGGGTTATAGAAGTTGGAAGAAAGGAGGGCTTAAAAGCCTTCTCTTGCTCTGTTTTCTGATGCAGAGTTGCTCTGAACTGTGCCAGACAGCAGCATCTGCACACCAGCTGCACCATGCCCAGCTGTACCTCAAGTGCAGCATCATCAGCCAAGTTTTTTTCTTTGCCATCTCCCAGCAGACTTGGACTTACTGAGGGTGCTGAAGTAAAAGGATTGTCATCTTCCAGGGAAATTGCAGGTTAGGTACAGTTAAAGGGGCTGGAGCATCCATGGCTGTGACTGTGCTAGTTATTATAAAAGCCAAGGATTTTTGCATTGGCTTTCGGAAGTGAGTGGCACGGTCCAGCCACACCTGTATGGCTAAAATCCCTTCTCTCCCTAGCAAGGCATATTTCCCCATAATACTGTTTTGGTGACCAGACTCCAGTATCCTCCAGAGTGTGCTTCTTCTCCATCTAGGAGAGTGCTGGAAGCTGAAAACAAAACGTTCTTCAAAGCTGAAACCATTCTTCAAAGTGCACCAACAGTTGAGTAAGAAGTCCTGTGGTTAGGTCTGTCCTGGGCTTTTACTTGCCTAGTCGAGGCACTACTGTTGTGGCCAGGACATGACCTGTGACAGGTTGCATTTCTCCCGGAGAAAGTGCAGTTCCTGCAGCTATTATCAGCAAACAGAGTCTGTGGGAGGCCTTGACTTACAATGCCATTGTTACTTTTTTGCAATAGCGCTGAACACGTGTACTTTTACCTTTTCCTAACTCATCAGTTTTGCCGTGAAGAAAAACAAAGTGATTTCGGCACCATGAACAAATTTGAAGTATTGTAGAATTTCTGATTGTTTAATTGCACAAGAAGCCATTTTTTTATGCTTGTTACAGAAATCATAAGATTACAGTAATGAAAGGACCTGTTTTGTGAGTAAACTACTTATATTTTAAGAGATTCAATCAATCTTGATTATATTCTTCAGTCTTTAGTGCCAAATGTTCATTTGTGTTATGGGCTACTGTTGTTCTCATCATTCGGGTCTGTAATTGAAGTAGAAATGGTCTGTAATTCTTATGGGTGGCATACCAAAAGTTTCAAAGTCAGTTGCCCTGCAGTTGGGTGTAGTTTGGGACAGCATATGTTGCCTCATACCGCAGAATTATAGGCCATAGGAAGGTTGCTTATTTACGGTAACGTGCACACTGCCAAGGCACATGTGTTTAAGGAGTTACACATAATAGCTGTGTGAAGATTTGTAAGGCTGTTGAAGACACCAGTTACATTGGGAAAGAGGCATTTCTTTCGGGCAGGATATATGCACTCCCATGAAGGCCATTGATTTGAACAAATACTAAAATGCTACATTTCTAAAATAATTTAGTGAGGTTTAATAGTCATGGAGTTGTACTGGAGTTAGTTTTGAACAAAAAATATTTCAAAGAGTTTCTGCTATTTATACAAATTTTATAATAAAGGGCCACTTCATTTAGTAAGTGTCCTTGTTTGTTGTTTTTGGCGTGCAGATATTTCTAGATCTGTTTATATACATAAAAGCATGTAGTGTTGAAGAACAAGGGCGTACCCTTAAATACGGACTTTTATCAGAATATTATTGTTTTACTCCCGTTTTTAGATATGAAGCAGTAATTTAATGAAGAATTTCAAAAGCATTTTCTTGACTAGTAGAAGCTGTTATGGTCCTCTCTGCCGTTGATAAGGAAAAGTGGCATCCTTGTTTGTGTTGCTGAATAAGGTGCCTGGACAAAAAGGTGAATGTTGGTGTTCCAAGAGGAGCCTGCGCCATGCTTTCTGTCTAGGTCACAGTGTCTGGTGTCCAGGGCTTATTCTTTTGCTTTATATAGTGGCTGTATTGTAAAGGATAGAGAAGAATTATGAAATGGGTTCATGTTAAAGTGAATTTTACTTCTGGTTCTTACTGAAGTGTTTTTTCCTTTCAAAGATGACATTGCGATTCTCACCAAGTTCAAGCCATCACATTCAGAAGGTATTGTACTAACCCATGTTTTACCTTCCTCCCTTTTTCTGTTTCCTCTATGCTTTTTTTTTTTTTTTCTGCTTGGAGCCCCTTGCAAATCAGACTTCAGTTTATGTGAGTCACTGGTATCACTTATGAGCCAGGCCTTTTGCAAGGTGATTTGCAAGTCAGTTGTTGGCTATCTGTTGGCAGCTCTCCTGGTTAAGATGTAATTGTGCATTTAGATTCACGGTGCTTGGTGCAGTTTTGGGATGAGGCCTTTTTTCACCTTCCTACGTGATTTGGGTGTGCATTGCTTGTGCTGCTCATGTTCAGGAATCTGATTACATGTTTTACAAGGAGTGGACATACTGAGTATGTTGCACTTTTCAGTTAATATATGTTTTGCGTTCTCTTTTTACTTTCTCGTGTGCTTGCTGCCCTAGGGTTATTCATGTTTATTCCACTGGAACAGATTTTTCAAGAGGATTTCCTTCCATAAGTTACATAAGTAATCAGCTGTGGTACTGGGAAAGCGCTTAAAATGTGGAACTCTCAATTACATTTCTTCTGAGGTTAGACTTTCACAATTACAGAGAGTATAAAATCCAGAACCACCACCCCCTCACCCCCCAAGGCTGTTATAGGCCATTGAATCTGTTCAAGTTCGCTCAGCAGAGTAGAAAATAGAGTTTTCCTGTTTCTGGCCTGGAATAGGAGAGTTGTGTGACAAAATATCTGGGTTTCTGCTCCTGGGCCCTGGGCTGGTACCTTTGGCCATGTCTGCAGTAGCCACCTGCCTCCCAGGGCTTTAGACAGCACAGGTAGCAGAGCGTAGTAGGGATGCTCCCATTCTTTACCTGGTGTTCAGATTGTATCTACTAATACAGCTTTTCCAGGTATAGTTTGCTTTAGCAGAATAGCATGCAACAGTGTTAACTGTCTTGGCATTCAGAAACGTATTTGTTGTATTTTGCATACCATTGCTTGGTTTCTCATCATATCATATGTATAGTTAAAAATTGCAGAGACCATTTTCTGTAAGTGAACTTTGAAGGGGAAAAAAAATTGTAGGAAACAAAATGCTCTCAAGCTGTACTTAAGTAGCTTATGATTGTATTTTTGAAGAACCACTTTATATCCTGCCTGGATGCAATTTTGACATCAAATATTTGCAGGTTACAAAAAGAAAAGTAGGCTTGTTTTATTGGCAGAAATAATGTAACTGTAGTTGTTTTGACAGTGTTCCAGTGTAAGTCTGTCCAGTCTAAGCTATACTCAGCAATGCTTCCTTAATGGAGAAAGAAGTAAGATGAATCCTCTTTTCTGAAAGAGAGAGACACCATTTTTCGGTGTTTCTAGACACGGTCTAGATTTTGATCAGCTATTTTCAAAACTGCTTATCCTTTTCCAGTGGAGTGATTTAGTTGCCTGATTGAAGAGACTGGTCTGCCTAATCAGCAGAGATGGTTGTTTACAAAAACCTTCTTGGAGCAGGAGCCTAGCTTATGGGCTCAGAGTTGTTCTCCATAGGAAACTGGTGACAGTGTAAATTCAGAGGCACAAACCCAGCCAGTGTCTTGATCCAATTTAAGATTATGAAGGTACTGAATAGGGTTTTCCCTTTAGCATTAACATTTTAGTAATAGTGTCTTCGGTGAAACAATTGTATTTGTGGGAAAGTCATGTTGGAATTCACTACTGTTGTTAAAATGAAGGCAGGTTTTTTTGTTTAGTTTATTTTATCAGTTGTTGTTTTGGAGCTGGGTTTTTTTTAGGGTTTGTTTGTTTGTTTTTTGAACAAGAAGATAAGTAATAAAGTTCATTTTACTATTCTTGATCCTGTTGTCATACCTTCCTTACGTGGGTATTTGTAATCTTGAGGTTATGCATCATTGATTCCTTAGCAGAAAAACACACCCTAATTTGATCTCTAGCAAACACTTCCACAGGTAATTGGACTTCCATAACTAAGGCAGCAAAACTCTGAGTTGAAAGCCTCTTAGACCTAGCAGATACTTGAGGCAAGAAAGGTAAGTGATGAGAACAGATTTTTTTTTTCTGTCACAGTTAAAAATACGTTTCTGTGAATGCAAGGTTACACCAAGGTAGTACAGACTGAGTATATTGGGTCTTGCAGCATTTTTTCTCAAGCATTCTTGAAGATTTTATGTATTATGAGTATTATTTTCCATCCTTTACTTGTTCATAGTTCCATGCCTTCAAGGTCCACATCATTTTCAGATACAATAATATTTTTAAAAAAGGGATGTATTTATTTGAATCTCTTTTTCAATGTTCCTTAGGGGAAGAATGCAATGGACCTGAAACTATTTCAACTGCAGGATCAGAAATCCCAAGCAGCTCTGAGGTAAGGTACAGTACAAATGGTGTTAGTTAACGTCCTACTTGGTGGGAGGGAAGAATAGTTGTTGTGAAAAAGACAATTAGTTTTCAAAACTAATTAGATTGTCTTATACCTCCTTTTTATCCATGTAAACATTTTCTTCCTGTATTGTTTTGAAAGAGCAAAGCCATGAACATGACATGACACTCACTGAGTCTCAGAAGAGACTTACCAGTGTTAGTGCTACAACACAGTATTGGTAGAAAACAGGATGAGCTTAATGGTGTTTCCTGTATCAGTCTTGAAATGCGAATCATATGGTCTTTAAATGTTTTGACAGTTGGAAAAACATACTGTTTCTGCACAAACCAGGTACTTTGTTTTGTGCTGCATATCACATTGCTGTCTTGCTGGGGAAGTCAAGGCACGCTAGAGTTACATGGCTCTGGGAACCTTGTGACAGTGCAGCAAGATTCATGAGAAAGCAAAGGAAGATTTGAGTTACTAGAGTACCTCGTTATGTGCAACATGAAAAGCATCATCAGCTATAAATTTTTTCACGATGCCTCATTGGTTAATATGTACAGTACACAGTGTCTTGAAGAGGTATCAGTGTGGCCAGTATTCAGTTGAGAAATTGGTTCAAAATGAATATTGAAAATATGTCATCTTTACATTGGTATTTTACATTCATTCCTATTGTCTGATTTCTTTATTGTTGTTACATGCTTAGAGGAATGTAGGAAGTTTTAGACAGGAAAAGAAACAGCTGTTCTGTTGTCTCATACTGGCCATGAGCACTGATCAAAAATTATGTCAGTTGAATTGAGTGTTGAAAAACTGCAGCTGTTCTGCTGAGCTTCTTAAAAGTAAAACATGTCCTCAGCATCTTCTGAGGACCAAATCTGGAGATGATCACACAAAGACAGAACTCAGAAGGGCTTCCTAGATTACACAGATCTTTGTCTTCTTAGAACATTCAGCCATATCATCCCAATGTTTTAATAAATTTACCAGTTCCATTTTAAAACTTGTTCATATGTTCACCCTATTCCTTTCTGTTGTAGGAGTTGTAATCATCTTTTTCTCCAGGAAAATTTTCAGTGAACAGCCATATCAAATGCTTCACTGAACAATGGCCATCATAGCATGATAAGCTGATTCTGAGCTACTTACTAGAGTCTCTGAGTGGATGGAGATGACTTATTTCACCAAAGCTTGGAAAAAGTCAGTTCCTGACTTTTTGACATATGAAAAGGCAGGAAGCATGGGAGAAAGAGTGCAACATGTGTCCTATATGTAGGGAAATGGGATTTGAACCTTGTTTGAAGGATGAAAGATTCATGATGGGGTGGGAAAGGAGGAGGCTTTGATCTTCACATTCATGTCTGGGAAAAATTTATCTGGTTATCCTCTCAAAAATCTCTCCTTGGTGACTTCATGCAGCCTTTTCTCTTATTCTCTACTTACATGTTTCCTTACATAATTATTTTTCTTTATACTTCATTATTAAAGATCACAAAGTATTGTGATTGTCATATTAGCAATATCAGTAAGTAGTTGGTAACTTGGGGGTTTTGTTGTTATCCTTGTTCCCTCTGAGATAGCTTGTTTGGCCTTAGTTTGTTTCCGCAAATCAGGTGGTTATCTGATGTTTGCTTACATTTAAATTAGTACTTTTCTGTGCTTTGCCCTGTCCTACCCAATGAACCCTAACACATTGTCATTTATCTGATTTTTGCTTTCCATGCGTTAGCCTGACATAAAGTTACAGTTACTCTTGATCTTCTTGCCCAGATTCACACTCTTACCAGCCATGAGAGGCTTAGTTCTTGATGATTGATGTCCTAGAATTCAGGTTAAGTCTATATTTAAAAGTTCTTCTATGATTTGCAATAGTAAGATAGCCCCTGATATTTATGTTTTTTTTTTTTCATATAATGCTAATCTTTTGTCTTCGTGTGTTGTTACAGCTTCAGTTGTCTTC
This sequence comes from Vidua chalybeata, assembly GCF_026979565.1. Taxonomy (NCBI): domain Eukaryota; kingdom Metazoa; phylum Chordata; class Aves; order Passeriformes; family Viduidae; genus Vidua; species Vidua chalybeata. The sequence continues at coordinate 52,646,778 of NC_071535.1, read as the reverse complement.
TGTTTAAACTGGAAGAATTTCTTTTCATTCAGTTCTTTGCTAGGCTGCCTTTAACCTCCTTGATGCATTCTGTAGGAATTCAGCAGGATCTTCTATCCCAGCATGGTTTCTCCTCCTTTCACCAAGGCCCTTCTGAGCTCAGGTCAATATGCTTTGTTCTTGGCTTGACAGGTAGCACATTTCTCTATTAAATGATTTTACCTCTATGATAGGCTGGTAATTTTCTTGTCACTTAACAATGTTTCTGCAGTTAAAAAACATGAACGTTTGGAATTCTTAAACCAATTTAAGTCAAGTAATTTTAAAACAGAAATGGAATTAATTAAAAAAAGCATTGGGAAAGAGTTAAATGAACTTCCATTCTGGTCACTACATTATGCTCAGGCTGTCTTTTCTTTTAGAAGAGAAGAAATATAACATCCAGCAACAGTATGCTTCTGTTCAGCAGCACAGAAAAAAAGCTAAGGCCTCATTGTTGATTTAGCAACAGAGGAGGGGGAAAAAAAAATCTAGATTTAATGTGGAGAGCAGAAACATTACCCACCCATAATTCAGTCGTCGGTTGTTTCTTTCTTTCTTTCTTTCTTGTGTAATCTGCAAAGGAATATGTGATTTGGATATAAGGAATGATGCAAGTAAAACAAAGAGTGAAGAACAGTTTGTAGTGAAGCCTGCCAGCATATATACAAAAGTTGGATGAAGTCCAGGACTCAAAAAGCATTGGAGCACCAATAAGTGGTGCATGTGGTCTCTCATGATTTTGCATTCTTGCCTATTTCACCTTGGATTTTTTCCATTTTTTTAAACTGCTTCTTCTTGAGTCTAATTTTTCTTATTCTTAAATCTCCCACAGGACCAAAAGAAATAAGATCACTTGGACTTCATCAGCTTTTCATATTGCAAGACTTACAGCATAAATAATTTCTGGATGCTTTGTCATGCAGGGAGGCAAGGAGATGTTTTCCACAAACAGCAGACTGGAGAAGGGGGAGAAAAAGGGATATAATGGGGGTATTTTCAAATAATTGCTGCAATGGGGGCCGCTTCAAATTATGTCCTTGTTAAATCAGTAATACATAGACAGCCACTTTTGTTAGGGATGGGCAACTGTCTTCAGTGAATCCCTGCATACAATCTACCTGAATCAGTCTTTATGGAGTTCTTATTCCAAGAAATACATAAGTGCCTCTGAAATCCTTTCAAGCAAATTGGAAGATGAATGAAATAAAACCTGAGAAACTTTTTTCCCCTCTGTGCTTTCTATTTGTGCAGAAAGCACACTAGAAAAATATACGATGGTGTGTCTGCTCAGGGATTGTAATTAGTTGTTCAGATTAATAAGTAAATGAAGATGAAATACACTGACAAAATAGAGTTCCTGTGCCTAAGAGGAAAGAAGATCACTCAGTTATTTCAAGATTGGAGGAAAGGTTAAAAATTTGAATTTACTATTTTCTAATAGTAAAAGTTCAGGCCATTCAGATGGGATAAATGTAAAATTAGTACAGCTTTTGTGCAAAATTGAATCACCAGATTGTAGTTTATCAACATCTGTAGAGGTCCATCTATACAGAGGGCTACTTGTTATTCCAGTTAAGAAGCACAAAGTAATTTGAGATGTTTGCTTGGTATGCATGTAGACTCTGCCTCATAAAAGACAGGAGATTGCACTACTGTCTTGAGTAAGACTGCAGGAACGGTGCCCTATTCTACCTGTAAGGAGATAGGAATTGATTTTGCACAGTTATACATTAAATTTTTACCTTTCTATTAACTTCACACCAAGAAAATACTCACTAAAAGTTCCTGTTAATCAGGATTTTCCATAATGTAACTAGATCATGAGAAAATCTGTGAACAAGCTGTCTTTATTTAAGCCAGGTTAGCAGAAGTAAATCAGTAAATTTATTAAAGCAGTGCATTTTTACCACAATTACAGCTTGACTCATAGGTTGTCTTTTTTTCAGAGCAGCTGGTGCTGCAGGTGTTCCTGAAGTTTTTTTTCCTGAAGAAACACCATGACATTGTGCATTACTTGTTCATTTTTCAATTCAGACTGGTGGATCTTCAAGTAGAGAAACATAAAATACCATTGTTAATATTGCAAAGATGGACCAAATTGGTTTCAAAATCTAGAAAGAAGTAAAAAAATACTTCTTCCAAGTCTAACAGAAACACATGAGGGTTATTTTGGGGAGAGCCAGAGTGCATTAAAGACTTAAGAGAGTGGATTCCAGAGTGAGAGGGACCAGCCCAACACTGCTGCCACCACTGCCAACCTTCTCAGTTTTCATCTCAACAAAGTTGGATTATTTGGGTTGATTCTTGTTTTGCATTTCATGTGTTACCAATGCTGGAGCTCCTTTGTGCTGTACACAGACTTTGGCATATCATGAAAAAGCAGTGTGTTTCTATCAGAGTGCTTGAAATGTGCAGGAGAAGGTATGAGCACCAGTTTAAAAATAGTTAATCCTAATTACTTGAGCTAATTAATTTCTGACTGTTATACTGAGCAGTGTAAGATCCCATGACTAACAGGAAAGCATTTAAGAGAATGCATAGGAAAGTACAAAGGCCTTTGCCAGCTGTGTGTCTTCACCTTACAGCTTTGTGTTTCACTAGATGGAGTAAAATTATGTCTGTGAGTGAAGCAGTGTGGGCAGTAAGGACCTGTGGGTGGCTAAAGCCTGTATTTCCATCTATCCATGGAGGAGGTGGTGAGCAGTGGGTGGGAGGAGTAGGGGATGGAGAGGCTGGATAAAAGCAGATGGAAGGGTACCAGGGTGGATGGAGGGGAATGTGTGCAGTGGAGAGGTCAGAAGCTGTAGGGCAGCATTGAAAAGCAAGGCTGTGCTTTCATTGGTGTTAAGTTTGTACAGTGCTTTCCATGGCAAGTATTTATGGTGTATAATTGGAGAAAATCTTCCCACTGAAGTGTCTCAGCCCTTAGTTCTCTACTAGAGTGCAAATTTTTCCAGTAGCATCAGTGACAGGAGGATTAGACCTGTAAACCCAGTTCAGACTATCTTACGGTAAGAGCACAGTGCAGCTATTTATAGTTGCACTATTTCTCGGGGGATTCCTTGCCAAAAACCAGATCAATCTTTCTGTTTATTTTACTGCATTCTGAAGAGGACATTTTTGACTTAATTAGATAAGCAAATACCCAGACATGGCATCATTCAAAAAGAATGTAAAGATGTGTGTATGTATTACTTGATGTGTAACCAGGACAGGAATGGACCTTAGTGATTCCTTGCAAGAAAAATTATAATAAAAGTGAAAAATATTATTTAAAAAATTATAGACAGTAATTTATGAAAATTGAATTTGGGGTAATAAACTTTCTGAAATTTTACAACTCTAAACCAGTAAATGGTTAAACCATAATAATAAAATGCTGTTAGTATTCTGCTTCTATTGAAAGTTAATTTAATTCCACAGAGAGCTATTGCGTTTTCATAATGGACTTGCAGTGTTTGGTTGCACTATTTAAATGTGTCTGAGGTTTATATTCAAAGCACACAAAAGCAAGACAGAAGTGTGGTAAGATACTGACTAACAGAATTAGATACAGAGAAACTGCTGAGGTATTCTAAGCCATTATTCATTCCAATAGCAGCAGCTGATCTCAAAACCCATCACTGCTGCAAGGCCACAGTGGTGGGCCAGGACCCCAGAGAGCTGGTGGCCATGTGTGTAGGATGGCTGTGCTCTGCAGAGGAGCTGCTCTTGGTGTTCCTGTCTGTCACACCTGTGTGGAGTCTGGCCTGAGGATGTTGCAGCAGCCTCCACACTAACATACAGGAAAACAGTGAGCCCCCAGCTCTTGTGCAATTAAAATTAGGGTAGGGCCTCACTGGGTGCGGATCAGAACTGGAAGCTGGGAAGCCCTTACTGGTCTCATTAGGTATAACTGCAATTACTGGTACCAATTTACCTTGTGTACACTGTGAGATTAAGGATTTGTCTCACTGCATTTGTTTCCTTTCAGTGTACACGGTATAATTGCAGTTTGTTTTTTTTGAATGCCCAGTCGTCTATGCTGTGTACATTTTCTCTCTTTGGGATCAAAATAAATAAGAGTACTATTAACAGTTGTTCTTCAGTTTATAAATGGTAATCTGCACCAACTTGTTTAGCCTGTATTTTTTCTAATGGAAATTATGAGAAACACTGCTTAACTCTTATCAAAAATTGCAATTATTACTGCTTAAAAATCAGTATGGACCATGTAAAAGTTGGTACTGTAGGCTAGAGACCAACCTGCCCTGCAGAACAGAGGTTGGTTTAAGCTCTATCTCGACTGAAAGCACATGTATCACTTAGAAGAGCTTTTCAGCAACTTACACCGGGAAGCACACTGTTTCTTCTGAATTAGCCTTGACTTTTAAATCTGAATTAGCCTTTGCATCATTGCTAACGACATTGTTTTTCCCGTGATGCCACTGGCAGGGCCTAAACAGCACTGAGACTACTTTACTCATCCCTGAACATCAAGTGGTAAGCAGTAAGAAGTATTCATGCTTCCTTGCATGAATTTGTGTGGTGTCTTCTCTTACAGTATGCCAAAACGTCCCTCACCAGAAAATTTTCCAGTTTCAAGGATGCCATCCTTCTAAAACCAGTTTTTTCTAGTTGATAAAAATGAACATGGTTTTGCTTTTATTCCTAGAGATGACTTAAGAGATAAATTCAAATAAATCAAAAGGATAACAGACAAAATTGAAAAGTTGAGATTGGTGGAGAAAACTGGAAAGTTTGCTTTTTTTATCATTGTTTTGGTTTGATGGGATATAGGGTGTATTCTGACTCTGGTGTTATTAACAAACGTGGGATTCCTTTTTATCATGATGGCCTGAGGGTTCTGTGAGTCAGCATGATACTTTAAAATGTTTTAAAGAGCAAGAAACAAAGACTGACATCATTTGAAATATATTGCCTCTCTTTTTTATTGTAGTAAATAATAAGGAAAGGCTCAGGATAGCCACTTACTGAAATTCACAGACAAGATAACTATATAAATTCTCAAATATATCAGAAAACTTAAAATAATCTTTATTGTTTTATGGAGAAAAAGTAAAAAAGTTGTTTAAAATAACTGAAGAAGTACATGCTGAGGTGTATTAAAACTGTCTGCTTGCTCACTTTGGGCTCTGGTGTCTTCCATTAACACGTACGCTCTCCTAGCTTACTTTTTATTTTTCTTGGTTCTGTTCTTGTTTAATGTATTCTTTTATCCTGAGAGGCTTTTTATGTGCATTTATATTTCAGTGCAAATACCTTGGTGTCTTAAACTGCTTTGAAATGCATGTTTTCAAGCTTTCAGATTTTAATGTGGTTCAGAATTGAAACATGAGTGAAGGTGAAAAAAGCATCATGTAGCAAGTTTTAGCTACAAGAAATACATGGGATTTTGTGTTTCTTTGAATGGGAAAGGCTATAGTTTGGTACTCAACCTTATAGCCTGCATGAAGTATAACTGGAAATTGGGATGGGTGGTGTTAAGAGTGTTAATACATGTCTTCAAAGTGAGTAAGCTCTTCAGTTGCATAGATTCCTTCAAGGAAGAATAATGATGAGAACTTCATGGGAAGGGTCTCTGGTAAAGTGGGAACAGAAATATGCCATTTTGATTTTCAGGAGAGTTACCTGTATATTTGTGTATGTTCTGTAAATGTATTTCCAGGAACATTTTACTTTTGGAAATATATTTCTATTACTTAGATATATATTTATAAAGTTATGTTTAAGTTCATATATTTGTATAAATATATATATTCATATTTAGCATAGCAGCACTTAAAGCCATGTGTTTTTCCTGTAGCATGTTTTAATTCAGTGAAAAGGAGGAGTATAGAAATATTCCGTGCAAACTGGGGATCTAAGTGAAGGTGATAACTTTGTTTTTAAGTCATTGAATGTTTCCTACCCTTTCAGTTATGGAGACATTTCTTGTATTTTGATTCAGCTTTCAAGCCTTATATTTTTGTCCATTTTTGTATTCTGAAAGTTTTTCTACCATAGATTGCTAATTCATAAATTACCTAGTTGTGTTTTAATGTAGTTCTTTGGGGTTTTTACACTGTCTGTTTTACATCTAACTTGCTGTGTGATTATCAAAGGTATGCAGTTAATAAAATAAATATTTTGTTTGCAGACTGTGTCTTTTAAGCCAGCAAAATGTTATAAATCAGTTTAATGTTGTAGTTTCAGGTAGTTTTTTTGCCTGGTAAGGTACAACTATGATAATGTAATTCCTTGATATGCTGATGGGGGATGATAAAAACCATTCCATGGTATTAATATAACATCTAGTCTTTCTTGTTAGTCACAGCCAGAGGTGCTTCCCTGTGCTGCAATTAATGGAACTAATGGGTTCCTCCATCTCTACTTGGTATTGGTTACTGCTTTGTTACTGAAAATGCTGCTCTAAGCCACCTTCCCACAAAAAAGATACAAGATACAAAAGCAGAAGGGGAAGGGTGCTCTGGTCAACCTGCAGTCCCCACTCTGTGGGGTTGGACACTTGGGAAACCTTAAGGTCCCAGGCACTGGATTTGGGAAGGGTGTTTCTGAACATAAGGAACTTGCAGTTTTCTGGCTGAATAATAATCCGAAAAGTATTGTTCTAGGACAAGTTTCCCTGTCTTTGAGGTGTGTGCCTAGAGCGGGCTGGGATATTTAGTAGCAGAGTGTATTTGGAGGAAGCTCCTGCCAAGGTGAGGGCTGTGCTAAGTGACCTGAAAGGATACATTTCCTGTTGGATGGGATAACCAGAAATAGAAATCCCTCAAAGTCCTATAAAAACACACAGGATGAAATAATTCAGGTATAATCTGCAAAGCATATTTGTGTTTTGGGTTCTGTAATATCACTAACCCATCATGGGTCGCTGCGCACACTGCCCAAGGCCCACTGTCAGTGTGCCAGGGGGGCAAGTGAGGCCACAGAGGCATTTAGAAGGGTGCCTGTGGCTCAGCTTCAGCCCGCAGTCGTTCCTCTGAAGCACTCTCTGTGCCAGTGTTGGTGGTTACTGCCACTTCCAGCAGCTGCTTTACCTCTCCAGCTCCCTGTGCCCAACTGTTTGCCTTGGCCCTGGAGAAGTGTCTCAGAGGCACCTGTGGAGTGGGGCGGCCAAGGACTCCTCAGCAAGCATTCAGCAGCGCTGAATGGCAAGTCTGGGTGGATCTGGATGTCACGTGGGGTTGCCAGCCAGCATTTACACACCGTGCCCAAGCCAGTCTGGGCAGAACGGACCATGGGCTCTTACATTCTTACTTCATCTTGAGCTGTGCTTTGTTTCCTTGCTGACATCTTGGTCTCTCCTGTCACCTGTCCTGTTGAGTCAGGGTTTCCTACTGCAGGGCTTTGGATTGTGTCTGAGGTGAGTATTGCAAGCCTAGGTACTTGGAGGGTTGTTTGGTTGGACATGGTCCAATACTCCAGCCTCTGCTGGGTGTCTAGAGAGAAAGCATCAAATATAGAATAACTATAACTCTTGATATAACACCATATGAATCCTGTTAGTTTGCACTTAAGCCACATGAAAAAAAAAATTATCTCTTCATGATAGACCATTACAGCATTCAATTAGCACATGTGTCTGCAAGCTGAGTGGTCACAGTTCTTAGAGAGATAACTAGACTAATGAGTCTGGAAAGCTATTACAGGATAACAGGAGGGCATTGTTTGTGTTTTGAACAGGTGGGTTTTGGAACTTGCTTTGTAGTTGATGGATTTATTCGACATTTTGAAAGCCGTGGTAATTGCTGAATGTTTGCAGTAATGTGATTGCATAGGATCCTACAGTGAACTTGGATTGGAAGGGACCTCTGGATGGCTGACCTCCTACTCAAGGCAGTGCTGGCTTCAAACGTAGATCAGGTTGCACAGTCAGTGCAGATCAGTCCTGGCCTAGCATAATCAGGCTGTGTTATCTCTGAGGATGGAGATTAGCAGTACACTCTGTTGTACCCATTCCCACTCAACCACAGCCTCTCATCCAGTAGGAATTTCTCCTGTTATGACTTGTGGTTGTTGCTTCTGGAGTTTTCACCATATGCCTCAGGGCCCCATCTCTTCTGTAGTTCCGCACTGGGTGTAACTTAATGAGTAAAAAGCTTCAGCTTGCTATCTGTACTGTTTTGGGAAGGTTTAATTTGGTTACTTGTGTTGCAGGAAGAAGACATTTCAGGATGTTTTCTGTGATGAGGTGTACCTTCATTTAATGACTGCAGGTTGTTGAGGATCACTAACTGCATTTATGCCGTTCTGGAAAGAGCTGTTAAGAAATAAGATGTACAGATGTTTAATGATTCACTGATAGTCAATGCAAATTACAAACTTTTTATATACATTAAATTTGTAGGCACACATGTATGCACAAACCTTCGTGAATGTGCAAGACTGATCTTGTTCTCCTTGTGAAATCCAAATGCAGCAAAATGGAAAGGAATAATTTATGGGTTAATAAGCAGGCCTGTCACTATCCACAATGAATAATCCTATGTCTCAAAGGATAATCCCCAGAAAGAGAAAGAAGTGATAAGTATTCCCCTTCTAAAAGGAGATCTGACAATGACTACTGCATCTTTTTAAATTGGTAGTCAGACCTTTAATTGCTGAGGATTCTGATACATCTTAGAAAACGACCAAATTTTGATGGCAGTAAAGATAAAATACTTCTTCAGTTGTATTGAATAATCTAATTATAACTATGCAACCCAAACAATTTGGGGTGCTCTTTTGGCAGGAGCTTTTTTTTTTTTTTGAAGTAAATATTGCTTATTGTTTTATTTCTTCTTTGTGTATATGAATTTAGTGCACTAGAACAATTTCTGTGCTTGTGAAATCACTGTCTTTTTTAAATCAGTGGTTGGGACAATTGCTAACATTGTAAGTTGTTAGAATGCACTTTGGGGTTTACTTATTGTAATGCTGAATAATTACAGTACTGTTGATTCTATACAGATGTTAGCGTGGTTCTATGCACTGTTTTAACTTGATTAACTTAGTATCTGAACTTGCAGTTTGCATGTAGTTGCAATTATATTTGCAAAGAAAGACCTAAACCTCTAAGTAAAAATAGAATAGAAAAATGCTTTTTCTTTTTGGCTTTTGGATTTCATGATTTTTGTGAACCATTTAATCATGAAAGATGATGTTCTGCATTTGGAAGCAAAAGCATTTCTGAGGTAGCTGTCCTGATTTCAGCCATACAAAGTAGTCGAATTGATCTGCTGTAGCTATTTCTCAAGAAATATATAAAAACCTTAACAGAATTGCTGAAGAGGAAAGGCAAAGAACAGATGGCAGCATTTTCAGGAAATAATTTCTTTTAGCTTTTTTTGTGCTGCATTGATTTGTAACAGAGTTTTGTACCTCCCCAAGGGCTAGGATCAGAACACAGGAGTTCTCGATAATGCATGGCTGCCTCAAGTGTCTAATTTCAGCAGTTACTAGTGTGTCTGATGAAGATGCATAAAGTTGTGCACCAATAGGATGTTCAATTATTTTTATTTAATTTCAGCCTATTTAAAGATAAACACATGAATTATGTGGCTATTATTGCTTGTAATTTTGTCAGCTCTGGAATTACATGCTTGCCATTTGTTGTTTTATGTCCCAGTTGGTCCAACCAAACACGAGCATTACAGAAACATGCGTGCACTATGCATGAGCCAGTGTTTTGGTACCTTTGCTCTACACTCAAAACCACTTTCTTACTACTCTTTTTAAAATCTGCTGAAGTATCCAAATGATAGCAAGTAGTACTATAGAAATCATTATCTTAAAACATTTTTACGGTCCAAACGGGTTTCCAGCCCAGCTTTGCCTTTAATAAAAAAGACATGATAGTCATATTATTTGTGGATGCTTGTGTTTTTCTGATGTTTGGAGGCTTTTCCTAGCTTTAAAGGACATGGATTTCTTGCTCACTGTAGTTGGGGTGTACGTGCTTGAAGCAGTTCGTTCTTGGAGAGAAACAGTGGGCCTGCTAACTACTTGTTGGTTATTCCAGCAGAGTGGAAGGAAGTATAATCTGTTCCTGAAGCGACGTCTCAGGGTAAAGCAGTGATCAGTGCTATTGCAAGTGGTTTGGATGCTGCAGTAATAACATGCTTCACTGTGTGGCGCCTTCTGTTAACTGGTAGCAAGGTTCACAGTTACAAATAAATATCCTGTGCTTTCTCAGGGAACACATGCTTCCTTGCATGGTATGAGAGAGAAAAAATAGAGACATAATGCTCTGTTTTGTTCCTACTCTAATAAAATAAAACCCCAATTCAGCCCTATACAAATACACTTTTGCTGATAGGTTGAAAAAGTAACAACCTTCCTCAGCACAGAGATACATTTAAACTAGAATATTCACTTCCTTGGAAAGCACTTTGCTGTATGTCTTGTATGTGATTTGATAGAGCTGAATATTGGTATGATAACAAACCATATTACCTAATGAGTTAACTTCCCTAGGAGAGTGAGGTTACAGGCTTTTATTTGCCTAACATTAATTACTGTGGCCTGCTAGTGAAAAAGGTGGATGTTGTTACTAGGACATTCTAGCATGTTGGTAAATTAAAATATGACCTTTAATAGATCAATTGGAATACTAATTACCCTGTTACATTGATATCTTTTATTAGGTGTATTTTTCCCCATGAAAGTAAATACTCAATGTTGAAACATCACCTCTGTATTTTTGTGAGCTGTATTTATGTATGGTCATTGCTGGGACATATGTCTCTGTGGTGATTGATGTAGTGAATGTTATTATGTAGAGGAAAATGCATGGAGTTTACATTTTGCTACCTGCTTCAAGTATTCACAAGTATTGCTACACTAACATATATATATATATTTATTTTTCCTGTACCAGTTATTTACATGTAATGCTTGTGGACATATGCAGTTAATTTTGAAATTACTTAAACTAGATGTAGCCCTTGGTAAAACATGCCCAAATATATCTTCAGCTGTAAAGAAACTGAAGAACTGTGTTAATATGGGGGAACTTCTTTGCCTTTTGTGATATTTTAGAGAAGCAGCAGTGCTTTTTCTTTTATTCATATGCCTGTATTTTCTACAGATTGATAAAAGACATCAAAGCAAAGATTCTATTTTCTTCAGGGATGGTGTCAGGAGAATTGATTTTGTTCTCTCCTATGTGGATGATCTTAATAAGGAATGGGAAAAAAAGTTGGTAAGTGTGTCTTTTTGAAGCCCTCTTAATTTTTATTTATAATAAGATGAATATCAGTTACTAACCCTTTCAGATCACTAGACTCATCTGGAATAGAATTTGCCAAAAAAATCTATAGCAATTCCATATATGAACATTTCTGTGTAATTTACTGTTGTTTGTCAGGATCCATTTTATTAGATTCTTGTGTCTATGTTTATTGAATTGATCACTCTTCATTACTTATGCTGAGCAATATATTATACAGTGGAGCAAAGCAATCCAAATTATTTTGCTTCTTCATTTAACAGTCTAGCTAAGACTTTGGAGAAATATTTGTAAATACTCGCACCTGTAAATACTTTCAAATGAAGGAGGATTATTCTTCTAAATAAGCAGATGTCATCCAAACAAGATTTAACAATGACTAATTTTTCATACCCTTTGACTGTAGTTAGAGGAGAAATAGATTCTTAGCTCCAAGACTCAATGCAGTTTTCCTTTCATACTTTTGAGACTCTTTTCTTAAAATATACTCTGAGTAACACGAACACAGCATGTTTTCCTGGAGCTTTTCCCTGTGTTTGACCCACTGTCTACATATGCATGTTCATTCTTCTAGAAGAATATTTAAAGTGGCTTTGAGAAGACCCCTCCTATGTAACAGAGCACAAAAACAAACTTTCTCTAAAATTCCAGTTAGTGATTATCCTTGAACTTGCCAGCAAGACCCAGTTGCCTGAATGGTAATAATAGGCCAGATGGAATCAGTTAATGACACCTGTTTGTTACATGCTCACACTGACACATGAGGTCTCACTTGGCTAACATAAATTCAAGCTATATAAAAAATCCAGTACAATGAGAAGCAATCAAGACAACAAATTTTATATAAAGCACAATATTTTAAAAAATAAGGATTTAAATTTGTTTTTTTCTCTGTATTCGCTACCTTCTTTCAGAGTCAGAAGAGGTTACATTTACAAACTAGTCTCTCCACTATATAATTCCAAAGTATATTCATGATCAAAAAAAAATGTAAAAAGGAGAGAGACACTAAAAAATTACATTCTCAAGTAATCTTATTATTCTGAAAAATAAGGATATCTGAAAAAAAACTAATTACACCAATGCTTATGACAAAATCATGATCAAAACTATTGGTCTTTGAAGCAAAGAACAGTTACAATCTTTATCTTGTAATATTGAAGTATTTCATAATTAAAAATTCAAATTTTCTTTGGAAAAATACTGTGAGATTAGGCTGTTAAAAAAATTGCATATTGCTTTCATTCTTTTATGAAGAAAATACTGTTTTCATTAAGAACTTCTGCTGCCTGTCCTTGCATCCAAATACAATCCAGCATAGAACACAGCCCCTCTATACTACTCCTATTACGTTAAAAAAATCCAAAAATGTGTCATGTCTCTGTTTGATGCTTTTCCCAGATTAAGCATCTCAGTCAGCTTTGCTCAGCTAGCCACATTGCAAAGATTTTCTTGGGAGACCAGGTTATTTGATAACTGTGATACCATAGGTTTATATACAAGCATACTTTTTCAAACTCACCCTGACTTTTTGTCAGGCTGTAGTCCTTGCTAGATGCCTTCTTCTCCCCTGAAGCAAAATGCATTTCAAAAAGGAAGAGAAGGCCACTCAATGTAGGGAGAAGAAAGATACCCATACAAAATTTGTCAAAGCAACTCTTAAACTTTCCCATTAGTCATACTTGAATTATTTAAAATGAGGGAAGAAATGCATACTATTTAGGTTATGTTTCGGGTGGGAAGGAAAATGAGTCAGATGATCAGTCTAGGCACTCACTCATGTTGTGTGCAGCAGTTTCTTTCTCATTGATTTATGGCTCATTAGGAGGTTGTAGGAATCTTTGCCAGACCAGAGTCCATGTCCATGGGTGTCATTATTGACTGAAGGATTCACATGGGAAAAAGCCCATGTGTTAGTAGCTAATATTGCCCTTCCTCTTTGACATAAAAATGCACTTCCTAGGAGAATATCTCAGTCTTTCAAAAGGCCTAAACATCCACATTAAGTCTTGTGATATTTAATTCTGTGTATGGCTGTTCTTTGCAAAAGAGTTTATGGCCTCATGGAGGAAGGTCAGTGGCCCTGTAGATAAACTCTGTGGTCACTGGACAAACAGTCATGGAGATACCAATTTCTTTACACAGTTCATGGGGCATCTGCATATGCCCTACAATTATGTTCACCATAGATCTTTATGCAATTAGTATGTCCATAAATTAGTGCAGACTTCTTAGCATACAAGTTCTGTGCTATTGTCTTTGTGGTAACAAGATTTAAATATTGATGAACTGCAGCCTCTGGAATTTGTCTGATATACACTGTACTTGCTATTGTACAGTTACCATAGAAAGAAATGTTTCTTTTATGGTAATACAAAGATGCAGTAAAATGGAACAGCTAAGAATAGAAGTGTTTATATGAGGAGAATAACAGTTGTGACAAATGGTTTTGTTTCCTAGTCTCAAGGAAACACCTTTATTCTGCATTTCTAAGAATGGGATAAATATCTTCTTTGTGTGTTTCAGCATATCCCTGATACAGATGTAAGAGACAGAATTTTCATCTTCTCCCTTAGTTTCACGCAGAACGACTTTTAACTTTTTGTTATTCCCAGATACATTCCAGCTTCAACTGGAATGCTGTTCTGAACTTGCCTTCAGCTGTTTTGAACTTGCCTTCTATAAGCTACATTAATAGATCCAAACCACAAAGGTCTCTGAATAAAAATTAGGATTCCAACTTTTTGAGACAATATTATTCCTTAAAGCCTCCAGCAGATGTGGAAATATTTTACCACCATATGAAATGTATGTGAACACGAAAAAATAATAGAATTTATAAAAATATCTAACAAAGTATTGATGTATGACCACAACATAGTCTTTATTGTCCATAAGTATATTTTTTCAGAAGAACTACAGAGCATTAGGACTCCTAGATCTCTGTGCAAAGTAACTCCACCCCTGTGTTGACTGGAAGCAAAGTCTCTCTGTCCCCAGTGGGGTACAGAGATAAAGAAGGAAATTTTATTGAGTTCCTTTCCCAGTTTTCATCATCTCCGACAGAATCTTCTGCTTTCTTAGAGGTACCAGCCAGGCCAGAGTTAGGGAGCCACAGGCAGCAAGTATCAGATGCTTGTTGCTGCTGTTAGCCCTGTTAGCAGCTGCACCCCCAGGTCTGCAGGAGTGGCTGAAGGCTGGGCTCAGTCTGAGCTCAGACCACACCACACAGCTTTGCAGAAGTTTGGCTGGTAGTTGCAGAAGGAATCACAGCATACCCTGCGTTGGAAGGGACCCCCAACAAGCAAGTTCAATGAGTCAGCAGTGCCCTGGCAGCCAGGAGGGCCAGCCCGGTCTTAGGGGGGGCATCAGGCACAGCATCACCAGCCAGGCAAGGGAGGGATTGTCCTGCTCTGCTCTGAGCTGGGGCAGTGTCACCTTGAGTTCTGTGTGTGATTTTGGGCACCACAATATAAAAAAAGACTGAGGTTGAGAGACTGTCCAAAAGAGGGCCATGGGGCTGGTGAGGGGCCTTGAGGGGAAGCCTTATGAGAGGCAGCTGAGGGCATTTGGTTTGTTCAGCCTGGAGGAGAGGAGACTGAGGGGAACCCCATCACAGTGTACAATTTTCTTGTGAGGGGAAGAGGAGGGAGAACTACCAGTCTCTTCTCTCTGAGACCAGTGAGTGACAGGACTCAAAGGAATGGCATGAAGCTGAGTCAGGGGAGGTTTAGGTTGGGTGTTAGGAACTAAAGGTTTTTTACCCAGGGGCACTGGAACAGGCTCCCCAGGGCACTGGTCACAGCACCAAGCCTGACAGGGTTCAAGAAGCATTTGCACAACACTTTTAGGCACACAGTGTGACTCTTGGAGTGTCTTGTGCAGAGCCAGGAATTCATAGAGTTAAAGAATCACAGAATATGCTGAGTCAGAATGGACCCACCAGGACTTGGACCTGCATTGTTACCAGTTGTTGTAACAGCATTGTTATCACTATTGAGTTTGTAGAAGTTATCTCTCTTCCCTAGGTACCTGATTATGCAGTGTTTATAATAGTATTGCTGGGCATAATAGTACTGCTGGACTTTGGACTTTAATCTTAGTTGGGATGGTTCATTGCAGCCCAACACGTTAGATGATAATGCTTATCCCACATTATGTGAGATATCCACATAATATGGTGGATGTGATGACTTACAGAGCTTCCCTCGTGCCTCTTTGACTGCAGATTGGCATCTAAAGCAGAGTCAGAAATATATGCACCAGGGATAGTTTATTAGGTTCGGGGCAGTAAGCTTAAAATTCTAAGTGCACATTAAAAACAACCAGCTCTGGTCCAAGGATGCATTTTGTCCATTTTAAGCCTTTGATGGTGACAGGAAGAAATCCAGTATTTGACAAGAAAAGGGAGAGGATTTTTTTTTTTCCCAGCAGATTGATTTCCTTTTAAAAATGTTTTTCCCATTAACTGGAAAGTATAGTATATTGCATGGGTTTCAGGAGGGGGCTTGTGGGAGAAAAGCAAGGTGGTAAAAAGAGCATAATTTCTATTACAGCACTGCAGTTCGTCACACTTCAGTGTATTGTAAGGAAAGATAATTAAGATGGAGCCAGACCCTTTGGCTCTGTCTGCTCTGGAGCTGCACAGCTGGAGAGAAACTGGCTGGTGTCTGGTGGCAGAGAAGCCTCTGATGTGACTTGCTTGGCTCTCTTCCAGTGTTTGCTGGAGAAAGAATACACACCAGTGTGCTTTGGTAGGAGAAAAGGTAATCCAGAGTAGCATATAGCTTTGGATACTAGGCTTGAATGTCAGCTTTTCTGTAGCATCATAACATACATTCTTAGGTCACCTTTTATTTGTGGTGTTCTCTGATTGTCATGTCAGCAGCCCAGAGTTCTCTGACATGTTTATACAGTTGCATTTAGGCAGGTTTGTGGGAAAAATAGTGCATGAAATTGCTTTTGCCCCCAGCAGGTGCTAGAACTCAGGAGTTATCCTATTTGTAAGTTTATATAGTCCAGTGTCTAATTTAATATCTAGTAATATTTGGCAGAATCAGATGTGACACATAAAAATGAGTGGCCACTAACACAGGAAAACATCTGAGGGCTATGAAAGCTATTCTTCAATCTGCATTCATTTGTCTGAGTAGGTTATGCAAACTGAAATGCAAAAGTGGTGGTCTACTCCTCACTGACATGCAGGAAAAGAAAACTGGCTGAAAATTATCATGTTTTGGGGTTTTTTAAGTATGTTTGAAAACTGTAATTTAAGACTTTTCAGTAGAAGAAACATTAGACAGCATGGCAGGGGTTAGTTAGGAATAAAGTTGTGGTCTAGCTTGTGCATTTTGAAGAGAGTAGAGCTCAATATTTGGCTTAATTTATTGTTATTCTGGCAGTTCTTCAGCAAATTTTATATAATTAAGAGGAAATTAATACAGTCTCTCAATAGGAGCAAAAATTATACAGGGAGGGAGAGGAAGAAAATGTTCTTGCCTAAAGACATGACTTAGGAATTACTTTGCAAAAAAAAGAGTTCAAGAAGAATATCAAGCTCACACAAGTCATGCAGCCACCAAACAGTGCCATGGGCAGGGTTGTTATCTCTGCATGAAGTCCATGCTGACTTTATGCAAGCTAAGCACATGCAGGGATTTGTTGGTCTTAGCAGTGATGTTTGTGAAATACTGTTTGAATTGTCTGTAATCAGTACTTGAATGTCTGTATCGGGCATAATTGTATAAATAAATATGCAAAATAAATAGGTGAGGTAAATAGACAAAGCTGTAAGCACTCAGAAGCTGTAAGCTTCCGGAGTTTTTCTTTTCATCTTTCTCTTGGAAATGTAGCTAAACTTGAACACACCCCACACACCAGCCTCCTGAAGTCAGAAGTGCTCTAGACACAAGACATCAGTTGCTTCTCTGATGACCCAGATAGCCCAGAACAAGCCTTTTCCTACCCAGTGGGTGCCCTGTGGCTAGTCAGTGCAGTTCCTGTTGGGTTCCCATCACAAAGCTGGCCCTCACTAGAAAGTGGCCTCTGTGTATTGGCTGGTTTTTGTCGGCTTGCTTTGAGAAGGTCACATAGCTTTAAGGGGTTGTCATTAGGGCAGCTGAGAGAAGTGAAACCCAGTGAGTCATTGGTGAGTGACCAATTAGTTGCTAACTTCATCAGTTACTAAAGTGTCTTTGTTTCTTTTCAGGAAAGGAGAAAAGAATTTGAGAGCAACCTGCAAAAGGCTGGTTTGGAGCTAGAAACAGAAGACAAGAAGGTAAAAAAAAAAAAAAACAAAAAAAAAAAAAAAAAAAAAAAAAAAACAAAACCACAAAAAAAACCCCATAGGACCAAAAAGAATAGGACCTGGAAATCAATAAACCACTTTCTTTCTCTGAGAAAAATTATAAATTAAACTCGTGGATTTCAGTGGAGTGTGACTAATTTAGGGGAAACAAGGTTAATTTGAGTGCTTTTTCCAGATCCATTGATAAGAATTGTGGAAGCAGAATAATTTTGATTCAAGAGAAAGCTTTTGGTTTTGCTTTTGCTTTCATAACAAGAAGGCAAAATAGCTGCGATTGGGTTTATATCCACATAAATGGGAAGTATGCTTACAGCTGATTTTAATCCAACCTAACACTGAGTAACAAGTTTGGAAGGCAGAGATTGGATTAGTTATGCCCACTGGATGATTCCTCCTAATTATGAGGAAGGACCCTGTAACCTTGAGGATGTTTGATTAGTGGTACTGTTTGCGGTAATAACTGGAGGACGTGTGATTTTGATTGATGGAGTCAGCATGCCAGAGGCTGAGTTGAGTAAAATAACTGTTGATGAAATTCAGACTCTGTAACATCCAGAGGTAGGGAATTCATGGAGCAATATTAAAAACCCTTCTGATTGCCAACTTCCACTGTGAATGCAGAGCAGCACTAGAAGAACGTACATGTTACATGAGGCCTATGACAAGATTATTCTTCATGTTTCCAGTGTAATTAGAATTTTCATGCTTCAGTGTATGAGATTAATATAGTTTGAAAAGCCTTTGTGAGCTTGTAGTAATGCAAAGGTTATTTTTATGAACAGCCAACCACTCAGATAAGCTTCTCAGTAAATATACATATATATACACACACAGAAGATCCTTCTATTCCCTCCTACTTTGTTTTTAAATCCTTTAAAAATATGTAAAAGGCAATACATTTTATATGAAAAATATTCCCATAAATCTTGCAGTAAAACACAGTTTGGTCAAATGTCTGATTTAACTTTTCTGGAGCAGGAATCTGAAGATGGCAAGATTTTTTTTTGTGAAGATCCATGCACCGTGGGAGGTTCTGATCACATATGCAGAAGTGCTGAACATTAAAGTTCCCATCAGGGAAAATGACATTCCCCCCATGGTAGAGAACCCCCTGGACTGTGTGCTTTTCCCACTGAGGCTGCCCGAGAAGGTGATGCACCCTGAACCGGATTATTTCACAGCACCATTCAGCAAGGACAAGCAGGAGCTGTACCTCATTAATGATGAGAGCACTTTCTTCTCACCATCCATGAGAAACAGAATAGTACGTATGTGAATTTGGCTACTTATGTTTATATGTAGATTTACACGGCCTCATTGGAATATTCATTGTAAGGAAGGAGTACAGAAACCACGGTAACTGAGGTCCAGAGAGGCCTGAGTACCTGTGCATCTTTCTTAGAAATACAGAATAATTGTTGGAACTGATCTTCTGGATGTCTACAAGGCAACTGTGCCCCCAGTATTCTTATATGTGATAAGGTCTTCTGAAGAAATACCTTTTTGCATGTTGTTCTTGCAGATTATACACAGTGCACATCTATTATAGATTTCTATTAAATGGCCTTAGAATAGGAAATGTCTGAAATTCTCATTCTTGAATCTCAGGTTAATTATGTTCTTACACGTTGCCCATATGGAACAGAAGAAGGGAAGAAAAAACTTGGGATTAAGAGACTGTTAAACAATGGCACCTATACAGCTGCATATCCTCTTCATGATGTAAGTATTTTGGCTTTCTGCTCCCTTGAGCATTTCCCAGTGTTTGCACTCTTTTATCTACTGTGACATTTGCTGTTCCAGGAGATACGAAAATATACTCAAACCTTTCAATTGGTCCCAGTAATTGATTCTGTTTTATAACACGCAAGACATACCTGTCAGTCCTACTGTTTGGCTTTTATGTGCTGAAATGAGTTTTTAGAGTATGTGTCAGTCACATCATTTCTTTAGAGACTTACTCCATGACATTCCTGTAATGTTGATGGCACGGACCACGCAGTAGTACCTTAGGAATGAATCTCTACTGCAGATGCATACATTCAGCAATGTGTGTGCATAGGGTGTGCACACACACATGCTGTAGTTGCACAGTACTGTGCACTACCTGCAGTTAGAGAAAAACTCTTGGGATCATAGCATTTTGGGACTGAAGTCAGATAGGTTGCCTGAACCCTGCCAGTTGAGTGTGGGATGGTGACTTGTCCATCTCCCAGTGACCTTTGGGTGCAAATACTGAATACTGCAAATGTGGTAAGGATAGTAAAATACTATGTTTACTTTTGCTGTAAGGTCTGCAGTTTTTAATATGACATGTGTGAGTTTAGTCCTGAAATTCCATGGAGAAAACAAGAGAGAGATGGGTTACAGTATTTTACATGGGTTTTTTAGCTTTAAATTTTTTCCTCCTAAATGTTGTGTTTAATTTTTAACTTAAATCTTAAATTCTCTCTGTGTTTTTAAAGGTTATTTCAGATGTCACTATGCTTTAGTGAACTTAAGTTGCTTATTTATATCTCTGGATTCTACCATAAGACATTATTAAATACTGTATATAGATTTATATTTTTAAATGTTTGAAAATATTTTATTTTCCTTAGAAAAAGAAATAATTGAGCAAATAGACATTCCTTAGGTTTTCAGGAGGAAAGTTTGGCTGATTAGGATCTAGAATGCTAGTGTAGGCTGGGAGGTACTTTATACTGTTGGGATTACCAAAACCACAGACAGTAAAAGGCAAGAATCTCTTCTATACAACTACAACCAACTTTAAATGCTAAGAAATCTTATGAAAAAATTCTAAAACTTGTGAGACAGACTCGGAAATCTTTGTCTAAAAATAATTATGTAATCTCTCAGAATATTTTCAAAATGCAAACTTTAGGTTACTTAAACTTCTATTGGTTTATTTAGAAACCAATTTTCATGCTTTTCTTTGTGATGGAGAGACATTCAGAAAAAAGGAAAACCAAGATCACGAGGTGAATAATTGACATAGCCAAATATTTCTAGAAGTGGAGTTCTGTGGCACAAAATAAAATTGCAAAAGCTGTCAGAAACTGTGGTTATTTTGCACTGTTTAATTTCTAGGAAGGTGATGAAGTTCCAAAATTTTCATAGTATTTGGCAGTTAAGATACCTGATAATGACCAACACCACAGTCTTCAGAGGGGTGCATCATCGTTCCTGTTTGTCTCTTTCAATGTAGTATTTGGGCCTGTTGCTGAGGTGTTTCCCCCTTCCTCTGATTTGCTCACAGTGCCAGTACTGGAAGAAGGCAAGCGACCCGAACTGTGACAGCGAGAGGTACACGCTCTACATGGAGTGGGCCCGCTTCCTGCGCTTCTACAAAGAGCAGCCTTTGGTCCTTATCAGGTGAGGTACTGCCTGGGGGTTGTTATGTTTCCTTGCTTTTCACTGGAATGCAGTGTATATTCATCTGTAACTTGATCCTGCTAGGAATGATGCCTTGAGAAGGCTGACATAGAACAGAAGCTACCCAGAGTTAAAGAATAAAGCAGGTATTTCTTAAAAGACCTTGGGCAGCACAAGAGCCCAGCCAGGGCTACACCCAAGATGAACCAAAATGGTCACAAAATGGACGACCCGTCACAAGGTCTCACACTTGTATAAGTTTTGGTCCTTTAGCATATTGGAGTTCATTGTCCAATTATAGATTTAGGTTATGAAGTCCTATCCTTCTTGTTTTCTCTCTTTAGTCCACGTTGTTTATGCTCTTGGGCCTGAAACTTGCATAGGCTGTCCTTGGTCCCCAGCTAGAAGAGGATTGTTTTATCTACCTGCTCTGTGAAGAGAGCTTACCATCACTTAATCGGCAGCTCCGAGCTACACACTAAAGCAGCACAGAATCTGAAATATATAAAACTTAAGGCATCAGGAAATCTTTGCCTCTTTTAATATCCAGTGAGAACTGGATATTAATTGGGCACTATGTCCTGGGAGAACATGACAGAGCTGTCTACTGAGAAGTGGAAAAATGCTTTGTCTCAAATCAAGCCTCTTTCCAGTCCTCCTGGGGTCAGGTATATCACAGATAATTCAGCTGTTAAAGAAACACCTACATAGAATACCTCAGATTTTTTAAACAATCTCTGCAAAACATGTTAAAGGTTTATTTGAAATGTTAAAATTTCACCACAGACTTGAAAAAATATGGATAAAATCAGTTTGGAAGCTTGGCTCTTAGTTCTAACCCCAAATTTAAACTCACTTAAGATCTCTTTGTTTCAGCTGACGTGATACAACAGAATGTTGCTTTGTTCACAGGTTACACTTCCTTGTTTGTAACACAAGTGGTTGTATTTCTGTGGATTACCTATTTGTTTTAACCATATGGTCAGAACTGTTGTGCTGTTTCATTTGTGTAACTCCTTGGAAAAATCAGAAAGTAAATCTTCACTTACACTATTCTGTTGAAAAGAGGAAAGAGCGATTTTTATGTTAGTTTCTGCTAGGAGGAAAAAAGGGACAAAAGAGGCCGTATTTCCTGATCATTCACCTTGTTCGTACAGCTTGAGTAACTTCTTGTGGCCAGTTTCAGCCCTCATTTTCCACAGTACCTCAGTGCATTTGCTCTTCTGTTAAAGGAGAGTTTTGCCAAGTATTTCGCTTTTACTCTGGCCAGTTTGCTCTACTACTGTTTTAAATTTTGCTTTGTGTTCCTATTAATTGCTTTTTTTTTGTATTCAGAAAGTACTATGGTGAGAAGATTGGAATCTATTTTGCCTGGCTGGGATTTTACACCGAGATGGTATTCCTTGCAGCAGTTGTTGGCTTAATCTGTTTTCTTTATGGCTTGTTTACAATGGATGAAAATATGAGCAGGTAAGTATAACACTGAAAATCTTCTAGGCAAAAGCTAAGCAATGTGAAAATTTTATTCCTGTAAAAAAATTGTATTCTTGTTGTTACTCAACAGGTAACAAGCTTTTAAAGCTTGTCAGAGCAGACAAATTTGTTCTTCAGCTGTCTTTATTGACTGTAAAGGTGGTGGACCACTAATGCAGAACTTGTGACTGTCAATTAGTAAGACTCAACTTGTAGGTGAAAAGCAATATTTTGTTGGCCATAGCTTTCTGTATTGGAGAAGCTGCAATATATGAAGACCTGAGAGTACCCCTTAGATCTCTCAAAATTGTTTGAGTGTTTATTGTTGCCTTAAGTTCGTCTATTTAATCTATCTTGCAGAGCACTCTGTTTTTGTGTAGGTCCTCATTTGTACTAACCAAAAGCATGAGTAAAACAGATCAGCAGTGTTCTCCCATAAAAGAGGGATGCAATATCTTAGAAGCCACAGTTTGGTGGGGTTTTTTTAAGTAAGCATAGTATTTGTTTTATCAGAAGTCCAAAGATTTATTATATTCAGGGATTGGGGGTGGGGAGAGGAAAAGAGGGTTGACTTCTCATTGCTCACTGTTTTCTGTAAGAAGGCTTTCATAAAATTTTGAGTTTTAACTATAAAAGATGACTAACAAGGTAAAATTCTCATCTATTCTGTTGAATAATATAATGTTGAGACTTGTATTTTAGCTAGGTTAAGAATTCATCTGGGAATACTGTTATACATACTGAGATTTCTCTGGATACCAAAGGACTATCATAGAATTCTAAATTTTACCCACTGTCATTGAATTGAAGTAGCAAATTTTACTGCAGATATCAAAGCTGAAGTGGTCTCTCTGCTTTTAGAAAAGGTGTTTTGATGTCATTGCTAACGCGATGAGAAATAACATGGTTTATATCTTGCCCGAAAGCAGTGCATGTACAGTACAGCTCCTGACAGACTCCTGATTCATTGCTGGTAGAGTCAAAAAGCCCATATCAAGGGAATTATTAATTCTACTCCTTGTAGCAGTTGCTTCATTCTTGATTTGCCCTGACCAGCCACTGGTTAATACCAGTGAAAGTGACAAGATGTGGCATCTTTGCTATGAAGCTGCAAATGTTGAGCTTTGAATAAATGAAGGTCCTCTTTATTTTTTAAATAAATTTCATATAACGTCTTTTAAGATGCTGTGGAAGCAGATACTTTACAATGTTTTCCTGCTTAGCAAAGAAATCTGTGATCCTGCAATTGGAGGAGAGATCATCATGTGCCCACTTTGTGACTGAGACTGTGAATACTGGAGACTAAACACCACCTGCGAGGCCTCACAGGTGTGTATCTGGTTCTGCAGCCACCAGTCATTTTTGTTCATGATTCAAAGGTTTAAGTGCACTGAAACCAAAATTGCTGATCTTGAGGCTGTCATTAACATACCTGTTCATGGTACTAAACTGTCTAACTAGATCATAGCTAAAATCTGGGTTTGCTGATCACAATAGAATTGTAATCTACATAAATAATGAAACATTTGATTCAAACTTAGGTTCTGTCATTCCACATTACTGCCTATATTACATTTGGGATTGCAGCTTCTGCAGTACACAGTGCCACTTTGCTGAAGAGGAGTCTAAGCATTCTACAGTACCTTGTCCTACAGATTTATCAAATTCAGGGTATTTTCACTATATCTTCTTCCACTGGCATTAGTTCTTAAAGAGAAGATTCTTTCATAGAACATGTACTCTGATATTTTAAGAACTAGAATTGGTTGCGCAAGCTACATGAGCATTGAAAATTGTTCATGTGTTGTCTGGGGATACTGGCATGACCCAGTGGCCTGGTGCTGCAGCAGAGCTTGGCAGCTACATTCACAGCCATTACTTCAACTAAAAAACCAAATAAAATTGAAGGAGTAGAGAAAAACACTGTCTGACTGGCACATCCAAATGACAAGTTTTAAGGAATCTCGGCATGAAGAATTCATAAAATTGGAGTCCTGTTGTGGACTCAGAGATGTTTGACAGCTAACCTAGCATTACAGTAATAGTTGTAGCCTGCTTTTCTCGGGAAGTTGGTCTTTTTCCTTTGGCTGCTGATTGATTTTGTAAAAGTTTAACCATTCTTTCCAGGTACTGTCTTGTAGCAGTTTTATGGCAGCTTCTGTCCTGATCTTTTTGCCCTACCCCAGCCCCCCCCCCCCCCCCAGCACACTCAAAATTATGTTCTGTCTGCCATTTGAGAGGGGCAGGGTTCTGGATGGTTTCCCTTGGATGTGAGCAAGTGTGAGCTGGTGAGAGCTCTGTGTGCTGCTTGATGTTAGAGTAAGATGTGGGAATAACATGACCCCTGCTGTACTTGACTGTTTCAGGAGATGGAGCCTTATTTGCCTTTAACTAGCCAGGCTGTGCGATTTTGCATCTCAGGAGCTACAGTGTTGTTCTGGGTGAGCATCTTTTTGAATCATCATTTTGACATGTATCAGAGATGCTGTTCATTACTAATCATCACATTAACACAAATTAGTTTTAATCATGATGTTAACACATGATTTTATTACTGTTCTGCACATTTCATGCTGTCATTTAAAGCACTTTGTCCTGGCTTGTAAGATAAGCATATATTCTATTTGCCATCTGTCTGAGGTGGGGCAGGTATCTTCTGTTGGGCAGTTTTCTTATCTTTTCCAAGAACATTGTCTCCCTCCGGGGAGATATCTTCTGTTAATGTGCCATTGAATGGCTCACTGCATGACTGATAAAGTTACATCATGCCATTGTAAGATGCTCCACCCAGAGGATCCCTACCTGCATAAAATCAGCATTTCTTGAGACAGCAACTCAGCCTCAGCCTCTTCACTGGATTCCCAGAGGAAGACCAGGCCCATCTACTCTATCACCAGACCTTCAGAGAAAACTACACCCTTCTCCTGGACCATCGCTTCAGCAGCATTTCATCTGCCACTCCAGGAGGAGGAGGAGCAGCCACCATTTAACTGGACTATCACTAACACCCTGACTCCTCAGGGTGTCAGGTTTCTGACTCTGTCAGTAGTTTTGTTTGTACTGATTACATTTTTTTTTTGGAGGGAGGGGGTTTACCTTTTCCATTTCACGGGAGGCCCTTGCCTTCCTTCACAGACTCCTGTCTTTTCAAACGAAGACAGATTTTGGCACCCAATGTGGGGCTCGAGGCCATTGAGAGGAAAAAAGGATTAACAGTTCTTAGGTAATCTAATTTTTTTGTGTGTGCTGATATTGAAACATCTTTAAGTGTCACCATGTGGTCTAGTTTACCCTGGTTTGGGTGGCACATGGTCGTGACTATATTTCTCCCATTTGTAGGCCCTTATCTAGACATGAGTCCTATAACTAAGGCTGCTGTGGCTGTTATCCAGTTTGGCTTATGGGTTAATAAGGTGAGGAATTCATGGATCTTTAACTACCTCTGGAAGGCGAGTACATGGATTCAGAGCTATCACACACTGACTCTATGTTTTTGGGGTTACTTTAATAATGGTACCTACTGTGAGGAAATGACACCAGGGGAAATTTTCTCCCAACCTTTTAACCATCTTTTTGTGTCTGCTCCACCAGTTTTTGAAGGGTTAAGATCCACTCTAAATGCTAATGACATCATACAATGGGTGGTGTTGCTGATAGGCCTGTTCTATTTAGCACTGAGAGATAAGGGAAGATTAACCTGGATAACTACCCTGACACCTACACCAGAGACTAGGGATACTGCTGCAGAGCCTGACACTGCCCCAGAGATTAGAGATGCTGCTGCTCCAGAGCCTGACCTTGCCCCGAAGCCCGCCTCAGAAATGAACCACCCAGATTGGGTGAAGGTTCTGCTTAAGGAGATACGTGAGATGCTGAAGGAGTGCATTTCCCCAGCTGGTGAGAAACCCTCCCTTTGCCTTGAAGAGGGACAGTCTAATAGTACAGCTGTGGAACACACAGATGTTACAACTGTCCAGGTTCCAGCTGAACCACAAAGGCAGTCCCAGCCAGCAGCAGTTGCCTCGGTAGAAACAAGGAGGTCTAAGATGAAATCAGAGCACCCAGATAGGGATAGGAATGGAGGAACCTTACAACCCACAGGGGAGCCAGAGGTTGCGATCATCACTGAGTCCCTGACATACGAAAGTCTCTGTAACCTGCACAAAGACATTGTGCGACGAGGACGTGAAGCTTATACTACCTGGTTACTCCGGGTCTGGGACCTTAAGGGTACAGGCATCCAGCTGGATGGTGGTAAGGCAAGGAACTTGGGACCCTTGACCCAGGACTCAGGTATGAATCAGATTTTTGTAAGGGAGCCGGGGTCCCTTTCTCTCTGGGAGCGGCTTTTAATGAGTGTCAGAGAGAGGTTTGTCCACAGGGAGAGAATGCAGGAGCACCATCATAGAATGCGCTGGAAGACCCTTGAGGAAGGGATCCAACAGCTGAGGGAAGTGGCAGTATTGGAGGTACTCTTTGGGAGGGATGGACAGCATGATAATGACCCCGACAAGTTCAGGTGCACAGGGCAAATGCTGTGGAGTCTAGCAAATCTTGGGCCATCTCAGTATACCACTTTCATCGCAACAATCGATGCTGACACTAACCAGCAGTTAGGTTCTGACAGTGGGTTCTGTTGCCAACAAACTTAGGAATTATGAGAGTATGATTAATGGCCCAATGCAGGCTCATATCTCAGCTGTGATTAAGGAGTTGAAAGAGGAGATGAGGGAGGAGATGAGGAAGGTTAATGCAGCACCCGTGTGAGTCACAGGCCCCAAAGTCAGAGCCCAACATTCCCCAGCTAGAGAGAGAGGGTACACCCCAAGGGCTAATCTGTGGTTCTTCCTGTGTGACCATGGGGAAGACATGGGAAAGTGGGATGGGAAACCCACTTCTGTCCTGGCAGCACGGGTGCGTCAACTCAAGGAGGAAACTCTAACCGGGGGAGTTCCACCACGGTGAAGGTAGCCTCAACCTCCCATGACCAAGCTGTCAGGTACGATCTGTCAGACCCCCTTGAAGGAACCTCTAGTATGTATGCCCAGGAAAGGAATAATAACCAGGGTTAGAGGAGCCCTGTCTCTAGCCAGGGAGAGGCATGGGAAAACCGGATCTTCTGGACGGTGTGGATCCAATGGCCTAGTACATCAGAGCCACAAAAATATGATGCTTTAGTTGATTACTGGTGCGCAGTGTACTCTGATACCATTGGCACATGTTGGGGCGGAGCCTGTTTCCATTGCTGATGTGACAGGGGGATCTGTGGAGTTGTGTTTTTAGGTTCCACTGTATGTATGTTCAAGATGGTTTATCCCTCTGTACCCCCCCTTGTGCCTTTTAGGTTCATCCCGGGTTTTCCCATCAGCACCTGTGTGTCCATCAATCCCAAAAACCCTGACTCAGACCCCTGACCCCTCCCAGGTGACTTGTCCATCCTTTCCCTCTGTCTGGAAGCTTCTGCCGGGGTCGCTGGGTGACTGGACAATGGCCTGGGGTCCCTCCCCTCCTCCCTGCTGAGTGGATACCTCGGCTGTCCTTCCCTTGGAGGGCCACGCCCATGTCTTCTCCCATTGGCTGATCGGGTTTCCCCGCCCACCCTGTATCAGGGCCTGCTCGAGGCCCAGATCTCACTGTCTTCTGGGGCGTCTTTGAGTACTTTTGGGCTCTGGGGCTCTCCTTGGAGTCACAATAAATCTTGGACCTACCCCCTGAAGAGTGTTGCCTCCTTCCTTGCCGGTGGGATCAGCAGTGTCCTCGGACCCATGAAGGCACTCTCTAAAGCCCAGCTGGGTTCAGCAGGGAGTGCCTCTCGCTGCCCTTCTTGCCCCGAAAAGAGCTATCTGGGCCTAGCAAGGGATCTGCTTTTGCGAAGTTGGGACGGGATGCGGCAGTTTGGCGCCCAGCGTGTGGCCAGAAATCCTCTGACCCCACGGACAGAAGAAACCTGTGGTCCTTTGGGACCCTGGACTTAATCTTCACTGGCCGTCATACTACCTCTGGTGGGAGCAGGCTCTGTTTTAGGAGTAGCGCTCCCGGGGGAAAGCTCCGGCAATTCCTAAAGGCACCGTAGGAGTCGGAACTTCCATCGACATTCCACTGCCTGAGGTTTTTTTTTTTTTCCTGTTCTGCCTTTCCTTGTTCTGTTTACGGGGTAAGTTGTTCTAAGGGGGTTTTTTCTTCTGTCTCTTTTGGGTGGGTTTCGTCTTCCTCAAGGGGTAGGGGGAGGTTTCCCTTTTGGTGAGTTTTCTTTTCTGTGGAGGAAAGATTCCCAAAACTCCCTTTCCTGGGGTGCTGGGGAGTTTGAGGGGCAGTTTCTTTAAACTGGCAGCAACAGACTTTGATTTTTTTTTTCTTCGTTTTCTCGGCAGGTGGTTTTTCTGCGGTACACTTTAACATCTTTCAGCATGGGTGCTAAGCTGACAGTAACCGCAGAGGAGGCTTTATAACCAAGTTCTGGGAATCCTTGTTGGGGAAAATAAAAAGTTTATAAAAAGGGATGTTAAAAGGTTTGCTCAGTGGCTGTTGCAGTGCTTCCCAGATATTTCAGCTTCCAAATTGTTTCAAACCCCTTTTTGGGACCAGGTCGGCAGGGAAATTTTGAAACAGAGAGACCCCTCTCTCTCAAAATGTACCTATTTGGCCCTCCAAATTTGTGATATTGTGAAAAATAACTATGAAGCACCGCCACAGCCATCGCTAGATAGATCAGTCCCCAACTCTGACCCCAGTTCTACAAATCCCACTCCTACTTTCCTCTCCCTCTACCCCAAAACCGGGAATTCTTAGACGAGCATCCCGGCTAAGCCCACAGGATTCTTCTGGCTCCTTTAAAAATTCCCAGGACCCCTGTCAGAACAGTGCAGGCCACACTGTTCTGAATCCTTCCCCTATTCCTATTTACCCACTCTGTTCAGCCCCATCCGATGTTAGTTTTAATTTTCCTGACCCTGTTTCTCCAAAAAATTCCTTCCCCTTGGAGACACAAAATGGCGGCCGCCACGTGGTGGCTCCATCCATGTGCTCTCCTCACCATGTGGCACAAGATGGCGGCGGCCACGTGGCTTCTCCCAACACGCGGGCTCCTTCTTCCCACAATCCTTTTTGCATTTCTTCCCAAAACCCCTTCCGGTCTCCAAACCCTCCCCCCATTTCCTCCTCCCCTAATGAATCATGCATGTCCTCGCCCTTCGACTCCACCCCCCTGGGGGAGTTCATCACCAGCCACTCCCCCCGGACCTGACTCAGCTCCCTCCGCCCCCTCCCCCGATCCCTGCAACCTCTCTCCCGGTTCCCACGGTCCGGGCTCCGGGGGGGGGAGGGGGAGCCACGACCCGCCTCATTCCATGCCTACCTTCACTGCTGCTTCAGTTACCTACACCCCCCGGCGGGGGGCTAGGCCCCTTGCATGGTGGTCCCCATCCCCCAACAAGTTATAAAGGATTTATGTAAAGCACAAAAGGAATTTGGCCGGGAGAGTGAATACTTCCACGGCCTCTTGAAAGCAACGCTGTCTTCGGCAGTGTATGTGCCGGCAGATACGCAAACTCTTTTTTCATGTTTAATAACTCAGGCAGAGTTTTTGGTGAGGGAGTCCACATGGATAAGGGACATAAGGGACAGGTTGCCTGACCTTTTGGCTAATCAGGATACCTCTCATGATTCAGATGGGGCAATGATATCTGTAAACCACTTGTGTGGCGCAGGGGACTGGGTTTCGGGTCAAAAGCAGGCAGAAAAGATACCAAGGGAGGTTTTCCTCCAAAGTGCAAATGCAGTGGAGAAAGCATTTTTTTAAACTAAAACCCAGTGGTCCAATTATTAACTATTTGTCTATTAAGCAGGAGCCTTTAGAGTATTTTGTGAGCTTTGTAGATCGGCTGCATCAGGCAGTAGATTCACAAGTGCCGGACGAGGGGCTCCGGCGAGGATTTATTACCGAGATCACACGACAGAATGCGAATGAAGCCTGCCAAAATGCCGTCCTCAGCCTCCCCCTCGATCCGGACCCCACCCTACAAAACATGCTAGACGTTTGCGCGCAGAAGGTCTCCATCCCTGCAAAGGACTCTAGAGAGTTTCAAGTGGCACCTAAGAGGGTTTCCATCATCGAAGCCGCTGCACCACTGACACCGAAACCTGCCTCACCTCGCCATTTTCCGGGACCGCCCCCAAAGGGACCGAGACAAGGAACACCGTGTCATCTGTGCCATCAGAAGGGACATTGGGCACAACACTGCCCAATGAAGGACAATTTTTTCCAATTTAAAAACCAACAACAGGGAGGAGGGATTTCCCACCAGCAGGGAAGTCCAAAAAATTAGATCGCCAGCGCAGTCCCCCACTGCGTGCAGACACAAATGAGGTGGGACAAGTACCATCACTGGAGGGGGAGGGCAGAGACTTGCAACACCCACCCGAGGACACAGACAACTATTCACCAGACGTGACTTTACCAAATGAGACGAATAACCCGGGGGATGATGTGCCTTTTATTTCCAGGTTTTGGTTGGGTCGGGACCCTGACCATCCAAAACCCATTCTTAACACCTGTTCTAATTTTTCCCCTTGTAGGCTGGCATTAACTGAGCCTCTGCACTCCAAAGACACAGATTGGCAGTTCATCACAGTCGACACCGAGAACCCCGGAACCTGGCGAAATATTCGCAGTAGGTAAATCGTTCTTGGGGACACTAAACACACGCCAGTCGACATAACCATTGCTCCTCGTTTAACCACCACAGACACAAAACATTTGGTAGTGTGGCTGCACTGCACTCACCCCTCAGTGTTCATTCCCAAAGGGCAAATCATTGCACAGGCTATCCCAGTGACTGGTCCTCCAGTACATCCAGAACATCTATGGAAGCTGTCACCGAAGAAGATTCACAAGATATGTCAAGCCCAGGTACTGGGAAAAGATCGCCCAAAAATTGACTGTTATTTGTGGAAAGGGGGTGAGTGCAAACACATGAATGGACTCCTAGACACCTGGGCAGATGTGACAGTCATTCCTTCACGGAATTGGCCATCTCATTGGGAGTTGCAGGACGTGGATGGCCACATTCAAGGTGTAGGGGGTGTGAAATTGGCTAGGCAATCAAAGAACATCATGGAATTCGAGGGGCCAAATGGGCAATCGGCACACTTACGTCCATTTGTTTTAGATTGTACAGAACCCCTGTGGGAGAGAGACCTGATGGCCCAGTGGGGAGTCACAATTGACATCCCGACCCCCCAGGTTTTCCGGGCAGCAGTCGCTGAGGGGCGTCCCACCCAGAAATTAAATTGGCTGATACTCCAATCTGGGTAGAGCAGTGGCTGCTCAACAAACAAAAATTAAAAACGCTCCAGAAGCTCATGGCAGAGCAATTAGCCAAGGGGAACATCCAGGAAACAACATCTCCCTGGAATTCCCCAGCCACTTTGAGGATCTTTGTCCTCAAAAAACCTGGCAAGGATGAGTGGCGGCTCCTCCATGATCTCCGAGAAATTAACAAAGTAATTGAAGATACGGGTCCTCTCCAGCCAGGGATGCCGTCCCCTACAATGTTACCCCAAGATTGGAATCTGGCAGTTATTGATATAAAAAACTGTTTTTTCCAAATTCCTTTGCACCCTGAAGATGCGCCACGTTTTGCCTTCTCAGTTCCCTCCATCAATCGAGAAGCCCCAATGAAGAGATACCATTGGAAAATCCTTCCTCAGGGCATGAAAAACAGCCCGACTATCTGCCAGTGGTATGTCTCCTCATTGCTGGCCCCGGTCCGTGCAACTAAGGACGGCGTGATTATCCACCACTATATGGATGATACTTTAGTTTGTGCCCCCAGTGACGATCTACTTACACACATGCTTGACATGACAACTAATGCATTGGTTGTTGCAGGGTTTGAGCTTCGCGTGGACAAAGTTCAGAGGATGCTGCCTTGGAGGTACCTGGGTCTGGAAATTAGTAAGTGGACCATTGTTCCGCAAAAATTGGCAATTAAAAATAACATTGAGACTTTAGCGGATGTCCAGCAGCTGTGTGGCTCTTTAAACTGGGTAAGGCCCTGGCTGGGTATTACAAACGAGGACCTAGCCCCCCTCTTCAATTTATTGAAAGGGGGAGAGGAGCCTAGTTCTCCTAGGGTTCTTACCCCAGAGGCTAGGGCTGCGCTGGAGAAAGTCCAGGAGACAATGTCTGCCCGGCAGGCTCATAGATACGATCCAAACATGCCCTTTAAATTTATAGTGCTGGGCAGACTGCCACACCTCCACGGAGTCATCTTTCAGTGGAAAGACACTCGCAGGGAAAAGAAGGACCGGGACCAGAAGGATCCTCTCCTGATTATAGAGTGGGTCTTCATAAGTCATCAAAGATCCAAAAGAATGACACGGCCACAGGAGCTGGTAGCAGAATTGATCCGTAAGGCCAGAGCCAGGATCAGGGAGCTGGCCGGATGTGACTTGGAGTGCATTCACATTCCTTTGAAATTAGAATCGGGCCAATTTACCAAGGCCATGTTGGAACATTTATTACAAGAAAATCAGGCTCTGCAATTCGCTCTAGATAGCTACAGCAGTCAACTTTCTGTTTTGAGACCGGCCCGCAAAATTTTTAATCTGGATGTTCAATTCACATTGTCAACCAAAATTATTCAAAGTAAAAAACCCTTAAAGGCTCTGACCGTCTTTACTGATGCGTCCGGAGGGTCCCACAAATCCGTAGTGACTTGGAAGAATCCTCAGACTCAGCAGTGGGAGTCAGACGTTGCTGAGGTGGAAGGCTCGCCTCAGATCACTGAGTGGGCTGCAGTCATTAAAGCTTTTGAGAGGTTCTCTGAACCTTTTAATCTGGTCACTGATTCGGCCTATATAGCAGGTGTAGTGTCTAGAGCTCAAGATGTGGTTTTGCAGGGGGTTTCCAACCTTGCCTTGCACAATTTGCTCTCAAAGTTAATAAAATTAGTCTCCCACAGAGAGCAACCTTTCTATGTAAAGCACGTCAGGTCACATACCGACCTGCTGGGGTTTCTGGCAGAGGGTTGTTGGCATGCTGATTCCCTTGCAGCCGCCCCCGTGCAGATGGCTCCACTCCCAGACAAATTCCAACAGGCAAAAATCAGTCACCAGCTCCATCATCAGAATGCTCCCGGCCTGGTGAGACAATTGCAGCTCACCCGTGACCAGGCCCGGGCCATTGTTGCCACATGTCCTTGCTGTAAGTCGCTCCTAATACCAGCAGTGAGTGCAGGGGCCAACCCTAGAGGGCTGAGAAGCTGCGAGGTGTGGCAAATGGATGTAACACACATCCACTCTTTTGGCAGATTTAAGTTTGTTCATGTCTCTGTGGATACTTTCTCTGGAGCTGTCTTTGCTTCTGCCCACGCAGAGGAGAGAGCTGCTGATGCCGAGAAACACCTGGTACAGGCTTTCTCCACGCTGGGCGTCCCTAAAAGGATCAAAACAGACAATGCCCCAGCGTATACCTCCAAGGAACTCAAGAGCTTCCTGCAACAATGGGGAATAGAACATAAGACCGGTATCCCCTATTCCCCATCAGGTCAAGCCGTGGTGGAGCGGACCCACCAGAGCTTAAAAAGAGTTCTCAAACAACAGCAGCCAGTGATGAAGGTGGAGTCCCCCCAGGTCCAGCTTGCTAGGGCACTTTTCACAATCAACTTCCTGAACTGTTCCTTTGAAAATCTAAACCCGCCAATCATCTGGCATTTTCACACCTACCCAGAAGCCAAATTCAAGGAGAAACCTCCTGTCATCATAAAAAAACCCAGAAACGTGGCAGCAGGAGGGACCCTACGACTTAGTAACCCGGGGTCGTGGGTATGCTTATGTGTCCACACCCTCAGGCCTGAGATGGGTCCCCTCAAAATTTGTGCAACCACACATCCCCAAAGCACAACCAATCATTGTCAGTCCTCAGGTGGAGAATGCAGCCCTGAGAAGGCAGCGGAAAGCATCCCTTTCAGATTCATCCTCTCTCTCCAGCTCCCTCAGCTCTCTGTTTCCTTTTGATTTAGTCCTCCCCTACCTAAGTAATTGATTTGTATCTCAGTTACTTTGCAGAAATCATCTGGATCCAACCCATGATGTCACTGAAAAAGGGCCTCATCCTCCTCATCCTGGCGACCATCTCGCCACCCCAGCTGGCATGGATTGTTCCTCAGCCCAGGGCCAATGTGTGGACCACATTGGTAAAATCAGTAAATCAAGATCACATTTGCTTACCCACATCCTCTGCATCTGACCCTCTCCTATCCTGCCTCGTGGGGATCCCATACCAGATGAACAAATTCCCTTTCACTTTTGCCAAACTCACTTCTTCCTCTGGCAGGGAAACCCACTCATTCATCGCCCACCAACCAGACGCATGGAGGAGATGGGTCAAACTGCTCCCCGTAATGAACTATAACCCTGAAGAATTAGAGTTGCTTGGCTCCTCCCCTGCTTTTACCTCTGTACATTTTGCAATTATCCCTGACCCCCAAGACCGACATGCCATTGAGATCAGGCAGACAACCACTGAGTACAGCGCAAAGGAATGGTGCCAGAGGGTAATCCAAGTCCCCACATACTCTACCCCTGATAATAAACCCCACTCCCTACCTAAAGGCATCTTCCTCATCTGCGGTCGGCGGGCTTGGGCAGGCATCCCCCCTCGCCTGATCGGAGGCCCTTGTACCTTTGGGCAGCTGAGCTTGTTTACACCTAATAAAACTCAAATTTCGCATTGGCAAAATCTAAAGAAAACCTATCAATTGGTATGCCAAAAAAGGGACACTAACCTTGAGGATTGGGATCACAATTGTGACTCTCAGGCTATCCATTGGTCTACATCCAAAAACATAGCTGCCATTGTGCTTTTGCCATGGATGGCTATAGCAAAAACAGTTGGGGAATTGGTACTCCTCGAGTGTTGGGTTGCTAAGCAAGCCAATCTTACTTCAACTGCCCTCTTGGAGCTCCTATCAGATGAGGAAATACCGAGGCAGACCACCCTCCAAAACTGGGCTGCAATTGATTTTCTTTTGCTCCTACATAATCACCGCTGTGAAGAATTTGCAGGTTTATGTTGTTTAAATTTAAGTTCAAGGGCTGAGGACATCCATGCCACAATACAAAAGATGCAGAACCTGATCAGCGACCTAAAGAAAGAGTCATCGGACTGGCTGGGGTCTCTTTTCCAAGAATGGGGACTCTCGGGTTGGATCAAATCACTAATTCAAACTGGACTGTTACTTATACTAGTTCTTGTTGCGTTTATCACTGGTTTTAGTATTTTAAAGGGACTTATTCTGAAGGCGCTGAACTCCACCATCTCAGTTAATCGAGTCCGTCTCTCCATCAATGAAGATGAACATCCTGCTCCAGAGGAAGAGCCTCTGAATCAAGATCCCTGGTTCAAAGATCAGATGGACTCAGAAACCCCGGTTTAATCCATTTCCTTCTTTTCTTTTTAAAACAAAAAAGAGGGAGATGTGGAGTTGTGTTTTTAGGCTCCACTATATGTATGTTCAAGATGGTTTATCCTTCTGTACCCCCCCCTTGTGCCTTTTAGGTTCATTCCGGGTTTTCCCATCAGCACCTGTGTGTCCATCAATCCCAAAAACCCTGACTCAGACCCCTGACCCCATCCAGGTGACTTGTCTATCCTTCCCCTCTGTCTGGAAGCTTTCTGACGGGGTCACTGGGTGACTGGACAATGGCCTGGGGTCCCTCCCCTCCTCCCTGCTGAGTGGATACCTCGGCTGTCCTTCCCTCGGAGGGCCATGCCCATGTCTTCTCCCATTGGCTGATCGGGTTTCCCCGCCCACCCTGTATCAGGGCCTGCTCGAAGCCCAGAGCTCACTGTCTTCTGGGACCTTTTTGAGTGCTGTTGGGCTCTGGGGCTGTCCTTGGAGTCACAATAAATCTTGGACCTACCCCCTGGAGTGTTGCCTCCTTCCTTGCTGTCGGAACCCAAGGTGTCCCTCAGACACTCTTGGATGTTCCGGGTCCAGGGCAGAAGCCTCTGAGACCCTGGCAGGCAGCCAGAAACCCCTGTGGTCTTGAGTTTGACCTATGGAACAATTTACCAACTTTGCAGGAAGAACAAGAAATCACAAAAGTTTAGATATTATAATAGAAGTAATCACAAAATAAAAGGTAGGATTTTTGAGTGCTGTACAGGGGGGTTTTAGGCCTTGTACAGAGGGGTCTGAGTTTTGTACATGGGGGTCAGAAGTTCTAAGATGGAAGGATTTGGGCGTGCCCTGTCCTCCTTCTTTCTTCTTCCTATTCCCCATGTTCTTGGTGGTGTTGGCACTCACAGATTGGTTTAGAGTAGAAAGTCACTGTTTAACATAGGTAATAGGCATTGGGGAAAAACTATAAACATCTAATACGTAATGTGTGATATAAAAGATGGCACCAGCCCCTCGAGAGACAGAGACAGAGACAAAGGAAGATGAGACGAAGACGGAGAGAGACGCAGAGGGAGAAGGAGTCAGGGACAATGTCAGGGAGTCTGTGTGCCTTGAGATAACATGCAATAAACTGCCTTGAGACCAGACGACTGAAGACTACTGAGTCTTTCTTTGAAGGCACGGGTTGGAGGAGAGACTTTACCACCACCCGGAGTCACCCCAGTCTGGGGGAAGGCTCCGGCACCTTGCTGGTGGGATCAGCAATGTCCTCGGACCCATGAAGGCACTCTCTAAAGCCCAGCTGGGTTCAGTAGGGAGTGCCTCGTGCTGCCCTTCTCGCCCCGAAAAGAGCTATCTGGGGCTAGCAAGGGATCTGCTCTTGCGAAGTTGGGACAGGACGCGGCAGGGATCGCAGCAATTGACCCTGGTGGAAGCCGAGGTGAGCCTAACTGGTAAGGAGTGGAAAAAACATCCTATAGTGACTGGC
Organism: Vidua chalybeata; assembly: GCF_026979565.1. NCBI lineage: Eukaryota > Metazoa > Chordata > Aves > Passeriformes > Viduidae > Vidua > Vidua chalybeata. Next base: position 52,609,495 of record NC_071535.1, on the reverse strand, counting down.
CCAAACACTCCGTGTATTCCAGGCATAGACCTCCTCTGGAACAGCTATTACAAAGACCCAAAGGGACTCAGGTGGGCTTTTGGAATAGCTGTTGTAGAGGCAGAGGACATTAAGCAATTAAACAACTTGCCTGGACTGTCAGAAAACCCGTCTGCAGTAGGACTCCTAAGGGTGGAAGAGCAACGCGTGCCAATTGCAACCTCGACAGTGCACCGCTGGCAGTATCGGACGGATCAAGAGGCTGTGATTCCCATCCACAGAATGATTTGTGAGCTGGAGAGCCAAGGGGTGGTCAGCAAAACTCACTCACCCTTCAACAGCCCCATCTGGCTGTGCACAAATCTGACAGAGAATGGAGATTGACTGTGGACTATCGTGGCTTAAATGAAGTGACTCCACCGCTGAGTGCTGCTGTGCCGGACATGCTGGAACTCCAGTACGAGCTGGAGTCCAAGGCAGCAAAGTGGTATGCTACTATTGACATTGCTAACGCGTTTTTCTCCATTCCTCTGGCAGCAGAATGCAGGCCTCAGTTTGCTTTCACCTGGAGGGGCATGCAGTACACCTGGAACCGACTGCCCCAGGGGTGGAAACACCCACCATCTGTCATGGACTGATACAGGCTGCACTGGAAAAGGGTGATGCTCCAGAACACCTACAATACATCGATGATATCATTGTGTGGAGGAGCACAGCGGCAGCAGTGTTTGAAAGAGGTGAGAGGATCATCCAGGTACTGCTAGAAGCTGGCTTCGCCATCAAGAAGAGCAAAGTCAAGGGACCTGCCCAAGAGATCTAGTTCCTGGGAGTGAAATGGCAAGATGGACGGCACCAGATTCCCACTGAAGTCATCAACAAAATCACGGCGATGTCTCCACCAACCAGCAAAAAGGAAACACAAGCTTTCCTAGGTGCCATAGGTTTTTGGAGAATGCATATTCCCGAGTATAGCCAGATTGTGAGCCCTTTGCACCTGGTTAGCCGCAAGAAGAATGATTTCCACTGGGGCCCTGAGCAGCAGCAAGCCTTCACCCAGATCAAGCAGGAGATCGCTCATGCTGTAGCCCTTGGCCCAGTCAGGACGGGACCAGAAGTCAAGAATGTGCTCTACTCTGCAGTTGGGAACAATGGTTTGTCCTGGAGCCTTTGGCAGAAGGTGTCTGGTGAGACTCGAGGCTGACCACTGGGATTCTGGAGCCAAAGTTACAGAGGATCCGAAGCCAACTACGCCCCCACAGAGAAGGAAATCTTGGCTGCCTATGAAGGAGTTCAAGCAGCCTCGGAGGTGATTGGCACGGAAGCACAACTCCTCCTGGCACCCCGACTCCCAGTGCTGGGGTGGATGTTCAAAGGAAAGGTTCCTACTACCCACCATGCCACTGATGCCACATGGAGCAAATGGATTGCCCTCATCACCCAGCACGCCCGTATTGGAAACCTGAATTGCCCTGGGATTTTAGAGGTAATTACGAACTGGCCGGAAGGTGAAAACTTTGGTCTCACTGACGACGAGGAGCAGGTACAAGCAGCAAGGGCTGAAGAAGCTCCACTATATAACCAACTACCAGCAGAGGAAACACGCTACGCCCTTTTCACTGACGGTTCCTGTCGCATCGTAGGGATGAACTGGAAGTGGAAAGCAGCCGTATGGAGCCCCACACGACAAGTTGCACAAACTACCAAAGGAGAAGGTGGATTGAGCCAACTGGCTGAACTCAAGGCCGTTCAGCTGGCCCTGGACATTGCTGAAAGGGAGAAGTGGCCAAAGCTCTACCTTTATACTGATTCGTGGATGGTAGCCAATGCTCTGTGGGGTTGGCTGGGAAGGTGGAGAAAGGCCAACTGGCAACGTAGAGGAAAACCAATCTGGGCTGCTGATATATGGAAAGACTTTGCCTCTCAGGTGGAGAAACTAACGGTGAAAGTCCGTCATGTAGATGCCCATGTCCCCAAAAGTCGGGCTAATGAGGAGCACCGAAACAATGAGCAGGTAGATCAGGCAGCAAGAATAGAGGTGTCAAAGATAGACTTAGATTGGTACCATAAGGGGGAGTCGTTCCTGGCTCGATGGGCTCATGATGCCTCAGGTCATCAGGGCAGAGATGCCACCTACAAGTGGGCATACGAGACCAAGGGGTGGATCTAACCATGGACAGCATTTCTCAGGTTGTCCATGACTGTGAGATGTGTGCTGCCATCAAACAGGCCAAGCGGGTGAAGCCTCTATGGTATGGTGGACAGTGGTCCAAGTACAAGTATGGGGAGGCCTGGCAGATTGACTACATCATACTGCCTCAGACACACCAAGGCAAGTGCTACGTGCTGACCATGGTGGAAGCCACCACTGGATGGCTGGATGTTGCAGTGTGCAGCTACGCAAACGGAGCAAAAAGGCTTTGTGAATTTGAGATGGGAGTTTCTGTTTCCTAAACCTGAAGCTGGAGTTTCTATTCTGTATTTTTACGTGTATTCATCCTTCCTCCTGGAGTTATTCCCATTGGATTTTACCTATAATGTATTCACACTGGGCATTGTTCTATTGGTTTCACCTTATCTCTTATTTTCCCCTATAAAACCTTTGTCTGGACCCCAGATCGGGGTCACTTGTATGTGCGGCGATCGGGCAAATACAACCTACTTCGGACTGCACAACAACTCTCTTGAGTCTCTTTATCCCGGTCTTGCTCGCGCTCTCTAAACAGCTCTGTCCGTATCAGACGAACCCACAGAGGTGTTTGTTGCCTCTCTCTCTCTCCGGCTGCTCCTGGAAGCGCCTGGCCAGCGCCCTGGGAAAGCAGACCGGGTGAAAACAAGGAAGTCGGAGAGAGAAGAAAAGAACGAAAAGCAACAGCTGGAGACCTACCCTGTGCCTCATGCCACTTTATCCCCAAAATTATATTCTAAGTTTCTTGGGGAAAATACTCCTTTCTTGCCTCATCATCAGTTCCCTTGTAAAATCCTATATTTGAATTCCCTTTTTTTGTTCTGCTGTGATTATCCTTTGGTAAGTTAGTTGTGCAAGCCTGTACAATGTATGGTATATAAATTCTGTTTGATCCGTCTTTTGTCTTAGCAGCGGGATCTTCAAACTGTGCACTGTTTTGCTGATGTAAGAGGGTAGAGTTGCAGCCAAAGGAGCTCAGGTTGTGATCTTGTCAGATCTCATATGACAAGTAGGGGCCTATTGTGATCACTATTGTGCTAGAATAACTCCAAGGAAAAAATAGATATCCTATGAAATGCACTAGTTTCTATTTCTGCTTTCAAATAAAAATTAATTCTGTGAGTGGAGAGTATATATGATGCTGAATTTGCACATCTGGAGGGGTAAAGTAATTTGATTACTTCATTCCATGTTAAAGCTCTGTAGTATTTTTGTGAGGCTAAAGGAGTTAACTGAAGATTTGTACCCAGGAGTGACATAAAGAACCAACCTTACTTGTTTTGATTTTTTCTGTTTTTAAAATTTTGAAGTGCTGAGAACCCATTTATCCTAGTTAAATCCATCAGAGGAAGTTAGATTTTCAGCACTCTGAGAGAAGAAATCATTTAGTAATTTAGATACCTAAATACCTAAAATTGATTTTTTCAACATCCATTTTTGAGAATGTCAGTCAACGCTCGCTGGCTTTCTTGCAGTAGTTTTTTTGTTTTGTTTTGTTTTTGGTCAGATTGATGTATTTTCCTGCAATATGATGATGTTTATCCAGGGAAGTAGTTGAGTAACCCTCCTGAAGGTATTTAAAAGATGGGGAGATGTGGCACCTGGGGGTATGGTTTAGTGGTGGGTTTGGCAGTGCTGGGTTGATGGTTGGACTCACTGATCTTAGGGGTCTTTTCCAGCCTAAATGATTGTATGGTTTGACATTTCCTGTTTGCTTTCAGTAAGAAGCAAGATTCTGTCTTTGCTTGATTAAAAGCTTAAAAATGGCAGCATTTGCTTATTTAAAAAGTAGTACATAAAACATAAAGGAAAACCTAATGGCTTAATTATGTCTAACTTCATGACCAGAAGATCAGGAGAAGAATGCTAAGTGTTTTTGACCTTCATATTACCTGTTACACACACTCCAGCACTCCTAAAGCCTTTGCTTTGCATCTCTGATGGGTGCAGAGAATTAATACACGTCCTGTCCTCATTATGCTTGAACTCTGCTACAGAGCCCTACATGTGATTTTATGTGTTCTTGTGTCAGCAGATTGACACATCTGTCTCACATGAAAGTTCATTTAGAAACAATTCCACCTTACTGTATTGCAATAGCACTAAGGGGAGTTTGTGCTTGTTTGAAATGGGGTTATGTGTTGCTTTTTGAAATTCTTTTTCATACGGTAGTTAAAGCATCGTGGAGTGCTGGAAACTGAAGCTTTACAGAACTTTCATCAGCCATATGAGTTCATGAAGCCGTGATGAAATGTTGGCTAACAATTGCATCCAAAAGTATATGACATTCTTTCTGTATTACTGATTTTGAGATTTCTGCAGAGTAAAGCTTTCAGGTATTGTTGAACTGAAAACACCTGAAAGATGAGATTCTGGTATCAACTTGATAGAAGTATGCAGCTTTCACAATTTTATGGATAAAAAGCAGCCTGTCCTGTTATATTGCTATATCAATAAAATGAAGCATATTGCTTGAGGGCTTTCTTCCTGACCCAGTGCAGGTGCTTGGAACATAGACTGCCATGCTGCAGTCTAGTTGGAACTGCCGAGCTGCTTTCTCTCGGCATGCTACACCACATGTAATTCAAGGCTTTATTTGCTTTCTATATGAAATTACCTACTTTGTAACTATGTCAAGAAAAGCAACAACTACATAGAGAAATTTGGAATAACTAGTGGTTTATCAATACACAAATCAATATATGCAATCAAGGTGCCTCATAAAAGTCCAGTGCCTTGATGCTTAACTAGTTGATGAAAAGCAAGGGATTGTATTAGAAATTTAACATCCCCTAGTAATAATCAAGATGATGATACTGCTTAGCATGTTCCAATTAAAAACCACTGTTCTGCTTTATAATTCAGTCAGGATGACTTGTGTGAGGTAGAGCTCAGAACACAATCCCAGCACATGGACATGTGCTCTGACTGACCATTGCACTTCAAGGCCATACTGTGTCTTTTATGAAATCTGGAATTTCTTTGGGATTCCTTAAGTAAATAAATAAGTGAGTAAGAGACAGACATGCATAATAGGTTACTGCATATCTCTAGAAGTAACTGCTTAAACTGGTTATTCTGATATATAAATCTGGTAAGGAGAAACAGTTTTAAGGTGTTTTTGTTCTTGCAGATGAGGACACATCTATTTGCTTTTCAACACGTTCCCCATGTGTACAGTATCATCACATTTTTGTTGATTTTGTGAATAATTTCCTGTTCCTCTGAGGCTTTGTCATAATAATTGATATCCCTTAGTCTTAAAAATGGTTTTATATTGGAGCAATAGGTTGTATACTTCCTTCAACCTGTGGAAGAATTTGAGAGATTAATTCTGAGCTTGTAGGACCAGAAATGAAGGTCCTATGCACTCTATTACCATTTAATTTAGGGATTACTCAGGGTCTGTAAGGTAGTCAATGTGCAATCCTTACTAAATTTTAGATCTGAAAAGTCATCTGGTGTTTGTGGAGTTCAGCCTCACTCCTGCAGGCTCTGAGGGGCTGCATATGCCAGCTCTTTGTTCAGTGCAAAATTGTACTTGCAGAAGAGCTCATTGCTTTGATGGGAGGACTTTGCCATCAAAAAGCTAACACAAGATTTTTTTTTACAATGAAGTGTGGTTTCTTCCTTATGGAGTTTTTTGTTTGCATCTCATATGCAATAAGCAGATCTTCAAACTCTTGTAATGAATGTTTTGTGTAGATCTTGTCTGAATTGCATCCAATGCCTGTCTCCACAATTGTGCTCAATTGTGAGACAATTTTTTGTTTCACAAAACAAAAAATTTGCTGGCAAGTTTGAGAATTAAAGATGCACATTGTTAATGACATGAATAATCTGGCTTTCAAAAATAAGTCCACAAAACTGCAGCAGAGTACCCAGCTGAGTATGTCATGTAGATTGCTGTTGTATTATCAGCCACTGATAAGGGGTTGTTTTGAAATTTCTGTGTATATCACTATTACTAATATTTTGCTATTATATAGGGCATGAAAATTCAATGTAAAAGATTACTCTTTATACTGTGACTCTTCACATTAATAAACTAGTAGCTGCTTTTGATAATTTTAATATTATTTACTATTTTGACTTGTCTACTCAATTTAAATGCACTTAAAAGACTAGGGAAATAATATTTAAGTATAAAGATAAAACAACCATGTACACTTCCAGTGATTCTTACATTTTCAGACATTTGATCTACTTTGTTCAAAGCTTTTTTTTTTCTTTAATCTTGGTGAGCTTCTGATTGGGGTGAAATGTGTCTTAAACAAGGTTTTTCAAGATTTCACATCTTCAGCTTTTCCACTTCTTACTTTGATTTCTTGTTTTCTTTTTTATGATTGTGTTCAGAAAACAGTAAAACCAAATGTCTCTCTTCTCACTTCCTTACAAGAAGTTATATAGGCATTTAAGGTATATGTGCAGATATTTTATAGTGTGCTAGCAAAAGATCAATGAATTTTTTCTTCTCCTCTTCCAGAAAACAAATGCAGTATTACTGTCAGCAAGGCTACCTGTTATTCATCTTGATTGAGTCAAAAATAAACTTTTTTATTACAACAATTTAGAATTTCTTCACTGCTCAGTGAACTCATCTCATGGAAATTCAAATAGGTACCATTGGCAGTTGTTTTTATAAAGTAGTGAGGCAGAACAGAGGATCAGGGTATAAAGTACCTTTCCCTTGTGGGGGGAAAAAAGATAGGTACATACACAAATGCTCTAAATTAGCCATTACCATTCAGAGAAGAGATGCTGAAAATGTCAGCTCACTGCTCAGCTGTGGTCAAAGCTGAGCAGAATAGTGAGATCCTTTGGGAAAGGCATTGAGAACCAGTTGATCAATATTATTATACTGTTGTATAAATTCATGATGTTCTGGAGTCTTGAATCCTGTGTGTGCCTCTGGCCTGCCCATCTCACAAACTGAGAGGATCACATGGAGAACTTCAGTGCAAGAAGGGATGTGGTAGAGCAGAACTCCTTCAGGTTGTAGAAGGAGTTTGATTCCAAGAGGCAACTGCAGGCACATTTGGAATTCTATATTCAAATTAAATCCCACTATTTCCTCCTAATTACCCAAGAGTAGCATGTGTCTACTTTTTTAGAATGTAGTCTAAATAATTTCATGTTTAACACCCGACGGTGTTTGTTGTGTCATAAATTACAAAGGCATCTTAGTTTCTTATTAAAAGAATGGCAAATGGGGTACTTCTGCCAACATTTTGGATCTTTAAGTGCTCATAGGGATAGAGTTGCAGAAGGAAACAGTGGGCTTTTCTGTTCTGCACTCTGTTCCTTCTTCCTGTTTCCTTGTGGAAATGGGCAGGGTGAGCTTGGATGCTGAAGTTGGGAATGGGTATAGATAAAATTAATTTATTTCTCTGATTCTCATGAGTAGAAAAACACATTTAATTTTGTTTTTTTTACCCAGAGTTTTCTGAATTCACAATTAGCTATTATCATTCACCAGCTTACCATCTATCTGCAATGTAATTTCTTGTTTGATGTATGCATCTTGTTTCTAATTGCCTTGGTTTTCTGTGGGAGATTCTTCCTGTGTGTTCAGAATAAAGCTTCCTTTTATTCAATCTGTTTAAAAGCTATTCCTTTTGTTTCATCACAACTTCTTATAAGCTGAAATCCTAATTCCACTAAGTCCACAATTCTGCCTAAATTAATTTTTTTTAATCTATCATTTTTAAAACCTTAGTTATTACATAGAATTCTAATGACCTGCAACAAAGGGTTGTGGCTTTTTGGAAGTATTTTGAGAGATGGCTTTCTCCTTTCTGAGTTTTCAGAGACCATTGCTTAATGACTGCCAGACAATTAATTTTACATTAGCCTACATGTACTCTAGACAAATGGTATCTGTATTAATAAAAAATGGTGGCATTCAATGACCTTGCTGTTCTGGAGTTGTCTCTCTTGAGTCTCTTGGTCATAGAAATGTTTGCTTCGTTTGTGGTTTTGCACCCCACAAGCTGGCTGTTACCTTAACAATTTAGAGAACAACTTAGATTTCTTTTCAATGTTATGAAAATATGAATAAATGGATAGTCAGAATCTTTGCACAGTGTATTCCAAAGATGAATGTTTTATTATTGAAGTATGAAGGCTTTGAGGAAGTAATGAAAGAGAATCCTTACAAGAAGAAAATTGTTTCTATCTTGTAAGCAAGTTTAAATTGGGGCCTTTTCTTGTAATAAAAAGTGAAAGTAGCTATAGTGAAAGACCCTACAATAGAATGTCTCCTGTAATTCCATCCTAGTGTCTGTCTGTTTTGAAGAGCATCTCTATTTTAAGAAAATGAAGATAAAAATTTCAGCTTTCCGCTTAAAAATAAATCCTGTGTTAAGTGTACCTTTTAGAAATTATAGGTTTGAAATCCTTTATGTGCTTTTGCACAAAGGAAAGCTATCCTGATTTTATGACTCTTGACCAAAAGGTTCTTAGCTTCACTGTGTGGTTATTGCTAGAACACAGGGTTCTAATTTTCAATTAGGCATTTTAGATAAAGCACAAACAATACAAATTCTTGAGTTATTCCAAGCATGCACAGGAAAAAAAAAAAAAAAAAGCGAGAGAAAGCTAAAGTTGTCTAGATCCTGCCTTCATAGCCCATACACATCTAGTAAGTGCTAACAGTGTTATGTCTTTCAGCATGGGAAAGTAGAGGCATCTTATAAATTCTGTGGTAGTTCTGGAAAATGTGTTAAAAAAGATACAAACAGAATATAAGCAAAGGCCATATTCCTCTTAGATAATGAATAGAAAATTATTTTATTGAAAAATAAATCTCATCTCTTTTGTAAGAATGTGGGTATTTATAATACCCAAAAACTTCAAAAGTATAGAACTATGTTATTTTTTTCACTGATGCTTCTGATGTTAATTGTCAGAGCTGCCTAGAGCTTTTCACAAACACTGCATTTCATGTACATATGAAGGGAGAAAATTTGCATTTTATTGTAAATGTTTATATGTATGTTTAGATATGTTTCCATTTGCTTTCATAAATACATGACAAATCCTTTTTTGTACCTTGCGTATGTTCAGAATTATTTTTTTGTGGTTGTTTTTACTTACAAACAATTTTGCAGTGTCATGTAGGTGGCTTTATGCAGAATGTTTTACCTCAGGCAAGCAAAATCTTTGTCTGGCATCTTTCCTTCTGCCCCCAGTGCTTTTCCTTCTGCAGTCTTCCAGTTCAGTTTAGCCCACAACAGAAGGTATTTTTTAAGTACCACAAAACAAGAGTATTTTTGAGGTTCCTTCACAAAGATTAGTCTGGAAAAGTTGTGGTAAAAAGGATTTGACAGAAATATGTGTACATGAAGGTTGCTGACTTTTTTTTTGTCCTTGTTTGAATATTTCCATTTATACTACTGAAGTGATCACAAATCAGCAGCTGGAATGATAACTCATTTGAGGTGTGCAGGAGCTGCTACAGCCTGGTCTGGGTTATCTTCCTTAGCCTTAAATAGATACTTGTGTTTTGAAGACAGCTGAAAGTTTAGTTAAAATTTAAACAAGTGGTTTGACAGCTGAAACGTGGCGTGGTTGAGTGGTCTGCTGCTGCTGAAGGTGGAGCTGGTACAGCTGGTAGAGAGCCTTGACCTTTCACAGCAGTTCTTCTGTTGGCACTTGTGTTCCTGCTCTCCTTGTGCCTCAGGTGTCTCTCCTTTGTTGGTTTTACACCTGTGCATGGCAGCTGTTGCTGTGCTGGGCTCTGTGCCTGGTTGGGGTCCATCTCCTCAAGCACACGCAGGGGGATGCAGAGTGGTCACGGCTGTCTTGGCAGCCTGGTCTTCAACAATTTCTTACTCATTCCATGTCCTTGTGTCTTCCATGGGAAGGGGTTGTTTGCCCACTGTGCTGAGCCTGGGGAGCTTCTGGGTGTGCTCTGGTATCAGCGTGCTCAGACCAGGCTGTGTTTTGGTGCAGGGGCATTTTCTGCTGTCTGTGGGATGCATTGGGGCTTCTTAGAACAGGATGTGCAATCCCTAACCAGCTACTTGAAACTATTTTCTGGTGAATTCACTTCACTTTTTATGTGATTGTTATCTCTCTAAGGCCATGTAGTATTGAAATGAATTCTGTCACTGTCAAGATAATCTTTGATTAGGCTGCTTCTGAACAAAGTAGAGGTAACTATAATACTTGTTTTCTACAGCTGTGCATGTGTTGGTGTAAAACTACCCACATATCAACATTAGACCTGTGATACTGTTGGTGTGGACTTCTGAGGTGATGTATAGAATCATACAACACAGGTGATGGATGTGTGTTTTTGTAAAATGATGATCAATTTCTTACAAATGCTTTTGGAGGCAGATGGCCATTCTCAGGTGAAGGCTGAAGAAAAAATGAACTTCATAATTATTTCTTTACAAGATAGCCTGACCTAGGTGTTGAACTGAGAAAATTCACAGAAGGTCCTCTCTAACATTTTGGAAAAGTTCATGAAAGCTTTTGAAAATTTTAGGCAGTTTTTGTCCAGAAAGAAAATATTAAGTTTACAGGTGTATTTTTCTGGTCTTAGCAGTAGCTTGGTGGGTAGGAAATAGGGCTAGGAGAGTTGAAGCATCAGAGATGATGTATCCTTCCATCCCCCATCTCTACTTACAGGAAGAATAAATAAAATACAAAGGAAATGAGCAGTGGACATTTGATTCTTCCCTCTTTTTTTGTAATAGAAGATTGAAATCCTTTAATTTTCTATAAAATCTTCAGTATTTGTGAATTTCAGAAGAATGATAAATGCTAGGGAAAAAGCAGCATCTTGTAATAGCCTTGATTTTTAGAGACGGGGAAAAAAGGCTCAATAAACTAACTGATCTTGTGGCTTTGCCATAAAGCATGAAATAGATGCACAACAATCCTGAGTAACAGCAATGCTGATGTTGAAGGCAGTTCACAGAGATTTCATAAACAAATTAACTTGCCTGTAAGAAAAGAATGGTGCTGCTGTTGTAGCTGTTCATCAGTGGTAGCTGATCTTGAAATAAACCTTAATAATCCAGGTGAATGAGAGTTGGGTCAAGGAATTCTGTCCTTTTCAGTAAGCCTATTCTTTTCATTTTTTCATCTTTGATCATGAACTCATTTTGTGTATATTATATAGCAAATAGAAGTCAGAGAGATGGATGACTTCAGTCAGACTTAATAGTGACAGTTTCATTCCTGAGCATGGCAGCTCATTTGTTTACATATATGTGTGTATAAGAAACTAAAAGTTACTTTTGTTTTCTTTGCTAGAGTCCCTTTCTTGTGCTTCTCATTTCCAGCTACAAGGGAAATAGTCAAAATAAGACAGACCTGGGCTTTTTGTCTTGCCTCTGCCCTCTTTGGTGCTTTGGAATGATGCTGTCTGTGACTCCTTTCTCTTGCTGTGCGGGGTCCTTCTCTGCCAGTTTTGCTTGGTGTCTAGTCAGTATTTACCATAACATTAAAGCAAAAGCAGGCTCTGTCTGATGTGCTCGAATGGGGATTTTTGGAAAGCAATGTGTGTATGAAAGCGATATTCTTTGCAAATTAGTCACCATCTTACTTGAGTTTAAACACAGCATGAGCGTTTCCCTGCTCCCTTCCCATTGTGAACACGCAAGTGTTCCAAAGGATGAGCTCCTGTGAGGGCACATAAAACCCAGGAAAACTTACTACTGAGACATTCTTAAGGATTTTTCATCTGGATGAAAAGAGTTTTGTACCTTGGCAAGAAATTAATGCTTTCTCATTCTTATTAGGCCTGTAGCAACATCAGCTATAGACGTCTCTACACCAGGGAAAACTTCATTTGAAGTTCCTATCGTTGCAGCCATATTGCTGCTAAGAAATCTTGGGATTCCTCATGCAGATGGAGTTCCCTTAGTCCTCCTTGTGCTAGCACTGTCAGGGTGTTTCATGAAGGGCAAGTTCCCATGTTCATATTTGTTGCTGACTCTTTAAATTACATCAGCTTTGATAAAACTGACCTCTGTTTACAAAATATTACTGTGGGATAGCTGCTCTGTCAGTGCTAAATCTTCTGATATTTCCAGCATCTGTGTATCTGCAGAAATGCTAAATAATGATTTACATTGTCAGAGTCCTAGAACAACCCAGCAGACTTATCCTCTCCTGTGCATTTTGGAAAAACACATCTGGTACCACTGTGAAATCTTTATTTATACTTCAAGTGCTGAGAAGGTAATAGACTAATTTTGGCAGTTGTTGGAGTAAGAATGTTCTTGTGTACACACATGGGCCTGTTGCAAAGGCATTCTCATTATAGTTTGAATACTAACACGGGAAAGCTCGTGACAGTTAGGAGTAGGGGGAGGAGGGAGAGATTATGGAGAGGGTGTCTCTTTTAAAAGAAAGCATAATTCAGCTTCAACTGCTGTAGAGAGCCTCCTTGGAGGATAGCTTGATCCTTTTTGCGTCTGACCCAGCAGCCTGAGTACCATGAGACCAAAGCAGCAAAGAATCAGCCTGTGGTACAGTTTCCTTAAAGATGAAGGAGAGAACAGGCAGCCCTTCAAGAGCTCTGGCATTCTGAATATGTAAGGCCTCTGAAAAGTGGCAAGAAGCTGCAGTGAATTACTAAGCAGAGCTAGGGAGCAACATAAACGAACAAGTATAAATTCAGGCATGAGTTTATCAGCTGAAGCCAGGCACATATGAGAGTTTGTGTGTTTCTTGCTAAAAGCAAAGAGTGAGAGGCTGATATATTGCTTTGATGCTATTTAAGAGAAAATAGTTGCAATCCATATCATTTTGCTGTCAAATGTATTTGAAAAATGGAAAACATGTTGGATATATGTTCTGCAAATGTTCCAGAAGTATTTGGTTTAGTGGATTCCTTAGAATTCACCATTCAAATCTTACATGTCTTGAATTATCTTTAAATTGGCTGTTGTTCTGTACTGTGGCAGAGTGAGAGCATTGCAGAGGTTAATTGCAGCCTGTCAAAGCCTGTGATGCTGCTGTTCTCACTGGAGAGACTCTTCCAAAGGGCTTTGTTTAGTCTGCAAAAACAAGTATTTTGCTCGTGTTTTAGAGGCACTGCCTCTCTGTGATCTACAGAAGGCTAGACTTGTCTGTAGTCCTTTGAACACACTGATGCACTGGTAAAAAGCTGAAGCAAATCCTAATTCCAGGAAAGCATAGCTTTTACCTCTCAGCATATGGATATCAGCCTGATGATTGCAGCTGCATAAATGAAGGCTACAAAGAAGGGTTCCAGATTCTGATTTTTTTTTAATGTCAATTATCTGTAGTGTGGTTTTAAGAAAATTCATTGCATGCTTTTGATTCCACTGAAGAAAATTGTAAAGGCACCAGTGCAAAAGTGTAAAATATTCAGGCCTTCTTTGCGCAATCCTGTATGAGGGAAGTTCCTTGTAATTGCAGGGAGAAGCAGAAAGCTTTGGGGTCAGGTAGCTCATCACCTCTAACTGGTGCTTTACAAGAACAAAAAGGTAGCAGGAGAGTGAAGTGCAGGAGCTGTAGCAAATTTGGCTCGGGGTAGCAGCAGGACTTGCTGGATGAAAGCAAAATATGGCCTGTTTGTCTAGTGGGAGCCTCTTTGAGGCTCAGTGGTATGATTGGTGCTCTAAAAATGTGAAATGTTACTATGTGCTGTTAGAGAAAGAGTCAGTTCAACCTGAATGAGAGCAAGCAGTTGTGACGACTGAGCTGTGTAGTTAAAGGGCGGGCTGGTAGGGCCCCTCTTGTGTTACTTAGCTTGTATTTATGATCATTGCTGCTGGTGATGGACAGTGATGTAAAGGTTAATCTTCACAGCAGATATTTTTCCCTGATAATCTTCTTCATAGTTTTTTGTCAAAGCCCTACTTTGCCTCCTCACCCATTCTTTTTCTTCTGTTTTTAAACCTAAATAATCTACTGTTGCCATGCACATTTTGGGTTTCTGAACAGGAGCAAGCCCATAGCTGACTTCCGTGCCAAGCACTCAGCCATTGCAGCATCCTGGTTCTCCCACTTGGTTTTCAAATGCCACGTCAGTTCACTGCAAAGGTCACTGCATCTTGTAATTTTCTTTTTTTTTTCCTTTTTTCCCCTCCCCACTTAGAGCATGATGAGTGTGGCAGTGGGCAGCACAACTGTGATGAGAATGCAATCTGCACTAACACCATCAGGGGACACAGCTGCACCTGCAAACCCGGCTACGTGGGCAACGGGACCATCTGCCGAGGTAAGCCTGTTATTGTAGAGACACCATAAACTTGTCAGGCTTTATTAATATTTGCTGACAGTCAGCTGCATTCTGGTAACTTATGATGGCTGGATTTTGCAGTGCTTTGCTTTGAGACATCTTCTGGCAAATGGTGGGAATTGGTTTGTGTATGACTTCTTAGGAAGAAGGAAATATTTTTGGAATGGGAGGAGAAAAGAACATTTTATTGGCTGCACTGAATACTGTCATTTGAGCTAGTATAACTCAGCTTTTGAGTGGTGTTCATGTTTTATAAAATGTGGGTGCTATGTGCTGTCACCTTTGGCTTTTAAGTTTTAATGGGATGTGTTTTAAATTAGGATAATTATATTTTATGCTAGCAACAGGTACTTGTTATTTGACTAGTTGCATCAGAATCATGACTTTTTTTAAACATATAAATCTTTAAATGTGTATTTTGAAGATTTCTGAGTTTTGTAAACAAGAAATAATGATAGCCAACTGTGCTTTCTGTGAAGCATTCATTTATGGCATGTCATCTATTTAGGATTGGTTTCATGTTTTTCTTTCGGTAGAGAAAGAGAAGCAAATATCTCATGTAAGGACAAAGGAGGGTTGGATTAGTGAAGGCTCTGTCTTGAAGTACTACTGAGTTGCAGCTCATGCATTGATGAATTATATTTGTCTCAGAAAAAGCTGGTTTTTTGTCTTTTCTGGGTTTTCATGCTTCCTGAACAGAATTACAGTAATAGAAATCTAAATTTTAGGGTTTTTGTTTTTTTGAAATGACAACAATTGAATTTGAGGAATGTACTGAATAAAACATTCTGTACAATTTCAGGCACAACAGGCTGAATATTAATTTTTCAGACTCTTGTAAATTGGCCAAACAATTCCTTAAAGGACAATGAGCTTTGATGCCATTCTTGTTTCAAGCTGAAGTCCTCCACCAAGATTGTCCTGTCAGCTGCTGAATTAGCAACCATCAGATTGGTTTTGATATGACTTTTATCTGGGTACTTTCCACCAATGCCAGAGCATCCCTGCACTTAAAACTAAAATGCTAAAATGGTTAGTTAAGGATTGAATAAAGACTAGAAAAATGTACTGGAAGTGTTGGGCAAGTTAAACCTCGGCCTGTTTGTATTGAAGATCAACAAGTGATACCAGGGAGAAACTCACTGCAGCCTTTGATTACAGTAAATATGAATTGCAGCACAGACAACTTGAGTTTCCGAGAAGCCTGAGTACTGAACAGCCTTACTGTAATATTTTCTTCTTATTATTATTATTTCATTAATTATATTTCTTTGAAATTGGGATGTTTGGATTAGTTAATAAAATCTATGTTTTCACACTGGTTTTCTTCATTTGCATACCTTTAATGTGCCAAAAACTCGTAGTAAAACTCCTACTGCATATTTATTAACCTAGTAATGTTGTAGTAATGAAATGGCACTAGAGAAATGTGATAATGTTTTTACTCTCAAAGTTCTATTGAAACTTGAGCTACTAGAATATATATTTTTGTATATAGAAATATTACATATTGTATATATATATATGTTTAGTATACCTTGAATTGCACATGTAAGTGTAGTTATAGTTGCCTTTTTGAGATAGGTATGCATAGAAATACAGGGAAATGTGTTCTTATATTCTGACTAGGAAGCATAAATTGGAAAGATGACTGGAAATTATAGAAAGGGGTTTGCAGTTTAATAATTATTGAAGTCACTAAGGACAAGAATAATCCAGCACTGCATGGAATAGTCATTACTGCTAACAAGCTACTATTAAAATCATCTGCATTTTAGTAAATTATAAACCACACAATATAAAGTACTGGTTTGATTTTCTGAGCCTGTGGTTCTGTGGTTACATGAGGTTTTCAGAAGTTTGGATGCTAATTGAAGAAATGTTCCCATTTTGCCCATGGTAGCAGAAACACCACTTCTGCCTCTTTTTTACTAAGTTCAACAGTGATATGTCATCACTTACCTGCCACAGTGTTTCTTTGCAAAAATGCTGGCACAAGGAAAGAGGTGTGAGCATGTCAGGACAGCTATAAACTGCTGTTGGCTTGTAGTATTTTAGGGCTTTATCTTCAGGCAATACAGACTGGAAAAACATAGATAAAAGTCAAGGTGATATTTTTGCTGTAATACCATCTGAAGATAAGGTAAATGTTTCTATTCTCCTTGAGACATCTGCAAGTGTTTTATAAATGTTTACATGTTAGAGATGTGTACAGACACAAAACAGTGGTTTCAACTACTACTGAAATAATGCATCTCTGTGGTTCAGTAGGAAATCTTATTAATATTGTTCGGCAAAACCATAAATGGAAAAATGATGGTTTTATGATGAGAGAAAAGGATTGGCTTTGTGCATGATTCTGCATTCCATTTCAACAATCTATTTTAGCAGTAGTTATAAAATGTAAAATCAGAGTAATGATCCTCTTTGGATTTAGTGAATAACACACTGATAGTCTTTATAAAAAACCCAGGATACTGTTATATTTGTTTTAGAAAAGAAAACATATTTAGTTGAATTAAATTGCATTTTGGACTACTGGCAAATACAACTCAATTACTCTGGCAGGAATTTGTGTTGTTTGTAATTTTTGTGAAAAGCACAGAGAAATAAAAAGGAACAGAAATAATATGGACATGAATATAGTGATTGCTGGGGATTTATGAAAAAAAAAAAAAACAACCCAAATATTGAAGAGGAAATAGAATATTTAAAAAAAACCCCAAACCTGTATAATCAGACAGTCGCACATCTTGACTAGCAAAAGATCCTGTGCATAAGGAATTGCATTACTGTAAATGTAGTACACTGGGCTGATTAATTAAAAACCAAACTGTGTCAAAGATGTGGAAACGGTCACGGAGGAGGGTGGTGCAGAAAGGGCACAGACCAAGACTTGAAGGCACTTCAGCATTAAAAGAGATACTGCCATAGTTTTAGTGACACCAAAAATGGAAAGAGAAGTGGAGATGAATGCAATAAAAACTCTACAAACACATAGTTCTTTATATGTAGAGAGTGAGACAATAAACTAGAGACAAATAAGATTTCCTGTGGATACTCTCAATTTCACTTTAAGAAGCAAACTTGAGCATCTCAGGCAGACACTGAAATTTGGGTAATAGATGAGAGCAGAATGAAGCTGAGGTGAGCTCAAATGATAAGGCAGGACAATGCTGTGCCATCACCATCAGTAAACTGGACAGAACAATGGACCCAGAATCAGGTAGATTATATATTAGGACTTCTTCAGAAAATGGTAAGTAAACCAGAGATCCATTCTGGAAGAAATTACAGCGTCAAAAGCAGAGGACAGAGGTATACCTACTTGACTAGAGAGAGATTCTGATTCTACAAATTTGTTAAATAACTTTTTTCTATGAAGGAAACTTTGAAAAAAATAAAAAGAAGTAAGAGTGATTTGGGACATAGAAAATGTTATAGGTGGGTAGTGGAAGACATGTCATGCCC
The DNA here is from genome assembly GCF_026979565.1 of Vidua chalybeata. Lineage (NCBI taxonomy): Eukaryota > Metazoa > Chordata > Aves > Passeriformes > Viduidae > Vidua > Vidua chalybeata. The sequence goes on along the minus strand of NC_071535.1, from coordinate 52,591,628 downwards.
TTTTACTGGAATTCTCTAAATGAATTTTAGAATTCATAGGTAGGGGTAGAATAAATACAATTGGAGCAGTTTCACTAAACTTCAGGATAGGATGTAGTAGTGCAGCATTAAGGCTGCACTTCAAGTAGAAGGGAAAGGTGATATAAATTGGTTTAGCAACTGAGTGCTCTAGTTAAAGAGAGTTGTGGTAGGCAAGCGGTGGCTACTTGGTACAGCATGGTATTTTGAAGTGTGCCTGTCAGGCTGGACCTCGTGGGAGTCAATGCTTAGTGGCAGCAGTTAGAGGAAAGAAGTTTCAGTTTCCTAGGACAGTTTTGGTTTCCTGGGACAACAAGGTTTATGAATAACTCATCATCCATAGACACGATTGTGTGTGTGAACATAAAACACTGTCATCTATGAAATGAGTAAAACTCACTGTCATGGCTTCAGCTGAAGAACCAAGGGTAGTGAATACAGATATAAATACCATTTCTGGACCTTAGAGGCTCTTGGTCTGTATTATGTTGTAGTGTTTCTGTGTGTAATCTTGACAGGGCTTGAATCTGGGAGGCTGGAAAATATATCAGGGGAAAATGTCCTTCTCTGCTTTTTGTCCTGATAAGTTCCAGTTCTGCTTGGCAGCCTTGCACCTCATGCTGTGGAAGTGACATGTTGAAGTAATATGTGCCATTTGTTTAAAAATAAAAGACTTTGTGCTCCGCAGTCTCCTCTGCCTCAGTGAGAGGGGAGGCAGAGAACACTTGCTGTGGAATGTACAGTCGTACAGCTTAGCAGAGTTTATTGTAGAACTTGTGCTCTACAGCACATCATAAGGTTTCTTAAAGTAATTGATAGCATTTGGGATGAAATACCTTAAATAAGCCCCCACCCATCATATTTTACCAGGAACAATGTGCAAGTTGCCATCCAGGTTTTGTTGCAATTAGCTGTTTTCTTTTGTACAAGGAGATTTAGATGTAGTTAGTATACAAGCCTTGCCCTAACTCTTGGTATTTTGTTGAAAATGTTTGTTTTAAAGCATAAATTCTACCCACAGACATCCTTATACAGTATCAGAAAGATAGAAGTGTCCTTGAACATATTCAGATGCTAAACAGGAGCAGTTGTTCAGAAACATGGACGAGGTGTGTTTGCTACTCTTTCTCATGTAGATTTGTCGTGGAGAATGAACAGAAGTCTAGCACTTAATCAAATGCAAATACTGTTCACTGTACTTTCATATTTTGCATGTACAATCTGTCTAACAGGTATATTTAGTGTGCTATTAACATCTCATTTAGTGGTTTCTACTGAGGTGCAGATTTATTGGAATGATTAAATGAGGTGGATTTAGTTACAATCATACACCATAAAGCAAATGTATGCAATAGGACTGATGCTTGGGCAGAAAAACATCAGGTATTGTGAAATAAAAATCAAATCAATGTTTATTCTAATTAATGTTTAGGCTGTATAATAGCTTACTCTGCCAGAGCATAGACTATGATTTTTTTTCCCCTGTTACATTTTTCTGCAACATTACACAGGAAACACTTAAGGGATTAAAACTCAATATATGGTGGAGTCTTAAAGACTAGAGCTTTTATTTCCTTATAAGTGACTCAATTCTGGTGTAATCTGGAATTTGGTTTCTTAATTGCACTGTGGGTCCTTATGTATTTTTGCTTTGGGATGTGTGTTTAGAAGCGAGCTTGTTACTGGTGGACTTACTGGTCACTTCAGGAATAAAGTACTTGGACCTGTATATAAAAAGCAACCAGATTTTGAATAATTACTCTTATTTTTTATATGGCAGTGGGGATAATCATAGGAAGTCTTTATTCATAATACACATAGAATGTTTCCTGGCAACAAGAGTACATCTCAGGCTTAACAATTGCTTCTGTTTGATGTCAGTCAATGAGTTGGCCTCTTTTACATTGTTTTAATCACAAATTATAATTGTGTGGACATGTTGCTTTAGCCAATGGCACTTTGAGAGCTGTCTTGCACTGCTGTTTTCTTTGTTTCAAAGCAGGTATTTTTATATTTCTTAGTCTGAAATATATTTAATAATCTGAAAGATGTGTCCATGACAGAAGTTGTGTATCTTCCAAAGTGTAGGCAGTATAGTGATGGTGTAGTAAACAGATGATTAAAGATAAAATAATTTTTATCTGTTATAGAATTTCTCCTGATAGGAAAAATACTTGAGTATTTTTAGGAAGAGCTAAAGAAGAAAAAAACGAAAATACCATGGCAAGTGTAAGACATTGGGATAGTCACAATTTTTGCATGAGACATTCTACATATAATTGATTTAATAATTTTAAACCAGTAGGTATTTGTGCAGCAGTGCAATTAGAATGATTATAATTTTTTTTTCATTCTAAAACTAGCATTCTAAAACACAGACTCAAGACAGCATTATTGAAGCCTTTAGGACTAAATTTTCTGTAGTCCTAAATCCACTGTACTAATGAAAATGAGAATTTGAAATTTTAATATAAGAATCTTTGTATTTTTGTTCATGATTAGATATTTATCAAATGTGGTACAGTCATTGTAATGGCTATGTTGGTGTTTGGATTTTGAATTATATGAACTCACTTTGTAAATTTGCCACGTACTTTTTAAACTCATTCTGGTGTTGCTCTTAGCTTCATTGCATAGATTAAGTTGTGTGAGGTGTTGAAATTCAGATGTAATTATTTTTGTATCTGTTGGATTTGTGTGAGTAGGTCTTGGAACTGAGGGGGCTACTCCCCATCTGTTTATGCTGCTGGGGAGGAGGAGCTAAAGCCTGGGAAGGAGTGACGATGGGGGGAAAGATTTATTAAGGTTTATTTCATTTCTTGTTATCCTTTGATTTTGTTAGTAATAAATTCAGTTAATATCTGCAGCTTGAATCTGTTTTGCCCATGAAGGTATTCAGGGGGTGATCTCTCTCTCTCAGTCCTGATCTCAACCCATGAGCCCCTGGTTCTATTTTCTCTCCTCTGTCCAGAGAGGCAGTGACAGAGCAGCTGTGGTGGGTGGGTGCCTCTCAACCCACTGCATTGTACTGAGAGCCAAGCTCTGCACACCCAGCAATGTGCAGCCCTCTTTTACAGCCTCTCTAAGGGCACAGTGCTTCCTGGTGTTCAGAGCCTGTTCTCTGCATGAGATTGTTCAAGGTGATTTAGAATGCACATCAGATATAGAAATAGCTCATTTAAAACCCATGATTCACGTAACTTGTCAGAATCCAGATCCTGATCTCTTTGCTGTCACAGATTTTCTCACTGCTGTAGATTTATAACTAATTTAAAAGGAATGTAGCAGTGATTTGTGCTTGCTGGAGAAGTGGTCCAGTCCAGAGAACTGTTGTATCTGTATAAAAAACTTGGGAAAAACGTGGAGGGAATAACTGAATGAACCATTTAACAATAACTTAATGAAATAAACACAAACTGCAACATTTATTCAACCATAAATTCTAATTAAGTACTACAGGAGGATCATCATGTTTAGATTAGGAGCAGCAAACTCTGAACTCTAAATATAAAAGCCCTATGTTCCTGCTGAACTTCCTGCAGCTGAGAGCTTATCTGGCCAAATTTTGTACAAAAGCCTTGCTGAGACTGAGGCATTGGAATTGGTTCCCTGTTAGAGGTTGTGCTGCTTTAGTCCTTTCATAGAGTTCTCAGTCCCTAATTTAGCATCTGTTCAGTTTATCACGAGGAACATCTCTCACATGTTCTGTGTGCAGCCATATCTGCTTCAGGTTCCTCTTGGATTCTGAGGACTCAAGCAGTGGGGTTTAAATTTGTTTCAAGTGGCAGAATCACCACTGAATCTACTTAAAGAAAACAGAACTATGAAGTGTTCACAATTCTGGGCAAATTCTTCTATTTGAGCAAACAGAAATATTCATATGTTAATGAAATTTCTGTTTTGCAACTAAGAAGTTTCCATATATGAAGTTTTCCTTGTGATGTGAGCCGTACAGAAAAGACAGTTCCTTTAAAATACCAACTTCACGGTGAATTAACTACAAATGACATCTCATTTTACTGTGATTAAAAAAACAAAACCCAGCAAGTCTGCTTTTGAGTGCAATGCAGTAATGATAATTTATAGCTTATTTTGCCAGGGCATTATGACCCCTTTGTTTTTTTAAAACTTTTTTTCCAGGCAGATGCCTACATTAGTGGAAAATTCTGCAGAGAAGTACCAGAATTAGGTAGTAGACCAGATAAAAACAGAATAAAAATACCTCAAGCTCTCCAGCTACAGGTAGTATTTAGGGAACATTACTGAGTTTCATAAGCTCTTTGCCACCTTACTTTTTCTTATTAATAGCCAGCTCCGGACTGGAGAATCAACCATGAATATTTAAATTTGCTGATAACCTAGAAATAAAACTCCAGACTCAATAAAACTCAAGCAGGCATAGAGAGGTACTTAAAATTTTTAACACAGGAATCATTTTGGCTTCAATGGGAATTTCACCTCAAGGAAGCCTTAGGATCTGGTGCAACTGAATTCGGTGAAATGAATAATAAATGGCTCTAGTGAAATAAAAGAGCATCTAGAGTGGGTTTTTTGTGTGGAACAATCTGTGTAACGAAGCTGCTGATGATGAATATGACATTTTCAACTCCTTAATCTAACTAGCTAATCTAGGAGAAAGATCCTGTTCAAACTGAGTAGAGAATTCAGTCTCTTAAGAAAATGTGTACAACTGAGAATTTTACTGTGTGGAGCCATGTTTCTGCTGAAGTTCAAAATATTGAATGGTAAGATACTTAATGAGTGATCTCATTGAGGTTAATCAGGATGTAGTGAGGGAAAATGTGCCTCATTCATCAAAACAAGCATAAGAAGCCAATTTCTTTTTGAGAAATACTCTGACAAGTGAAGGGAGTGGAGAAAACCACATGAGAAAAATCATGCTGATGTTGTACAGCTTATTGTGTGTTTAATTCTGACAAAAAGTCAGTTTTCCTGCATTTTTTTAAATATAAGATTTTTTCCCCTGAAAAAATTACAGTACAAGAATGCTTTAAGTGAATGAAATAAATGTAACCAGCAAGCTGGCACTGGGGATGGGAGGTCATTGGGATCCTGTGTCCTGCCCACAGTCTTTCTCTCAGCTCTCCAGGGGTGACTGACACTCAGCTCAGCCCTCGTGGCTGTGCAGCCCACCAGGGGCAGCAGGACCCTGATGCCCAAAGCCATGCCAAGCATGCCTTGGCCCACTTGGAGTGGCAAAATCCTGTGGGAATTTTGCTCTCTGAGCATCCTCTCTGCTTTTAGCTGTTCCCAGTGTCCTTGTCCCACAGATCCTGGCTCTGCCAACTACCACTACCTTCTCTGGGTGCTGAAGGATGTCCAATGGGAGAATCCTTTGGAATTGCCTGGGACAACTTGGACCAGGACAATATCTATGAGGCTGTGGTGTTGGATGGGATGCATTTCAATATGTCCCAACAGGAAGCCCCTAAATCATCTGCCCAAGGTCCTGAAAGACAAGGAGGTGCATGCTGACTCAGTGCTCTCTAGCTGAATCTGACTTGACAGGAAGGGCTTGGACTTTTCTGGAAACTCCAGCCCTGATAATCTAATCTGGATAGCAGGAAAAATGATGGGGAAGGTCATACTTGGCACTACTGGGAAGTGATGGAAGGACAGTGCCAGTGTCAGCCATGCAGCCATGTCTCATGGGCAGCATGAGATAACCAAGGGAAATTCCTGTCTAAGTGATGGATTATTCTGCTGCCATAAGGTCACCCATCTCATGGATGGTGGGAAGTCAATGCAGGTTCTATTTCAGGAACTTAAGTAGAGTTTTGATCCTGTCCCTCACAGAATACATCTGGAGCAGGTGTCCAGGTGTGAGATAAGCAGGGACAGGATGTGCTGGGTGAAGAACTGGCTGATGTACTGATTTTCAATGGCATAGGATCATATTTCTTCTCAGTGACTGGCACAGAGCTGTGTTTTGATTTAGGATGGGAATGTGGTGGACAGCACACAGATGGTTTGGATGTTGCTGAGCACGGCTTGCCCTCCTCTGGTTTCTGGAGGGTCCAATGAGATAATCCATGTTTTTCAGAGGGAAGGGAGGGATGAGCGTGGAAGACTGAGGCAAAGAATACACCTTAAACAGCTTTGCCGTGTCTCTGTTCTTCTTTGTGAGGTGACCATCCACATCCTGGAAGGGGACAATGTTATTTCTACAATGGTTTTTTTTTTTTTCCATTAATGTATTTAAAACCCCTCTTTTTATTGTGCCCCACATTTCTGGCCACCTTCAGCTCCACCACACCAGCTTTCACCACGGTGGCTAGAAGCATTTCTCCCTACGGTGGCTAGAAGCATCTGTGTATTCTTCTCCTGACCTGGATTCCACGGGGCACACAGCTTCCTTTTGCATCCTCTTGCCCAGAGAAGATGCCTGTCCAGGCAAGCCAGCCTTCTGCCTCGCCTGCTTGGCTTCCCACATTTGGGCATCGCCTGCTCCTGTGCCCTTAGGAGGTGATGTTTCCAAAGCGACCAGCACTGATGGAGCCCAGTACCTTCAAAAACATTTTCCCCAGGGACCTTGCTTAGCAGTTCCCCGAGCAGCCTGAAGTCTGCTCTCCTCGTGCTGCGAGCTGAGGCTTTGCTGGCCCTTTTCCTCTCGTCAGAGCTTTGAGGCTCCGTTTATTTGTGGTCGCTGTGGCCAAGACGGCCGCCAATCCCAGCTTGGCCCAGGGCAGGTGGGGCTCAGACGGCGGCCTGGCTCTAAGGGGACTCAGCTGGAGAGTCCTGGGCTGTGGGGGGCTCCTCCCTTACTGGGAGGAGGCTCCCCAGGGAGGAAGAAGGCTCTGGCATGAGCCACGAGGCCTGGTGTGCATTGGCCTGCTGCCAAAGGGAGGGAAAGAAAGAGGAAGAGTTCATCGGGGCTCAACTTGGAATGACGTTCTGCTGCTTCTTATTCTTCTCAGGGCTTTGGAGAGGAGACGTCTCTGTCCCTGAAACCCGCCGACCCTTGGAATGCACACACGGGCCCGTGTGTCACTTCAGGAGATGCCAAGAAGCCCTGCCACTTTGAAAGGGCAGCTGTTGTTTCTTGCCTTGGTTGCATTTCTTGGCTTGGTAAAGCGCCTCCTACCCGCACTACAGCCTGTGCTTGAAGACACAAAAGCACCACCCCGGAGGAAAGGCATGGAAAGCTTGACCAAGACTGAAGGCAGCACTCCGATGTCCCCTTTTCCCAAGAGGTTTCTTTAGCTGAAGTTGCTGACAAGGACCAGACTTGACACAGCGCATTGGATTTGTTGTTTTATTTGTGGGGTCCTCAGTCCTGCGTGGGACTCGGAAAGCGGGTGCTGCAGAGGCTCCGGCAAGGCATCAAAAACGCCTGCCCTGCACCCAAGGGTGGCGCAAGATCTCCTCCAGCTCTGGCCTGTCCGCAGGGTGCTTGGCCAAACACCACTGGATCAGATGTTGACACTCTGGGGAGAGAAGCCAGAAAGCGCCGGTCACTGACAGAAGTCTCCTGCCCAGCTGCCCCCATCGCCTGCAGGGCCCGGGCCACGCCGCGTGTGCTCAGGGCTGCGCCGGCCTCCCGACCGACTCTGCCCCGCGCGGGAGAGCGGCACGGCGGGACACGGCCGCCTCCTTCGGCCGCCCGTGCCACGCTGAGCCCGTCGGCACGGGCCGCCTCCTGCGGCCGGCCCTTGAGGGCAGAACGACGTCCCGCGGAGCTGCGTGAGGGCCACGCCGGGCTGCGCGCCGTCATCTGCCAAAGCCCACCTTCTTGAGGCCGGGTACCAACCTGGAGAGACCTGCTGCCAGAAGAAGAGCTGCCCCAGCACGATGTCATGGTCGTCCCTGAAGGGGAGGCTCCCGCAGACCATGACGTACAGCAGTACGCCCAGGGACCAGACGGTCGCCCCATGGCCGTGGTAGCAGCCAAGGCAGATCCACTCGGGCGGGCTGTACGCGTGCGTTCCTAGGGGAGACAGGCGGCGCTGTCCAGGCGCAGGCTGCTGCCTTCCAGAGCCTGGCGCCAGCCTCCTGGCTGAGGCAGGGGCTGCAGCCGCAGCCACAGCTTCCCCCCCAAGGCCACCCTGCGTCCCCCAGCCAGCTGGCCAAAGGCAAGAAACCATTCTGCAAGGCAAAGGAGGCCAGCGGAGCAGCCCAGGCCCTTGTGGGCCTGCTGAGCCCAGGGGCCGGGAGCTGGCTTTTGCCGCCCCCCTCTGTCGGCAGGGCCGGCAGCCGGCTCCTGGAGCACGGCATCTGCCTCGTGCCAAAGGGCAGCTGGCTGAAGGCCGCAGCCCAGGAGGGAACGGGGCCGTGCAGTGCCTGGCACCGGGAGCAGGGCCCAGGCCATGGGCTCACCGGCAAACCGCGTGAAGACCTGCTCCTGGAGGAAGGTGCCGCAACCGAAGTCGATGAGCTTCAGGTCGCCACTCTCCGGGACCACGAGGAGGTTCTCTGGCTTGATGTCCCGGTGCAGGACGCCGCAGGCGGTGCAGTGCCGCACGGCCTCCAGCACCTGGTAGAAAAGCCAGCGCGCCATCTCCTCGCACAGGAACTCGTGCTCCTGCAGGAACTGCAGGAGATCCTGCGATGCCTCCGGACGCTCCATCACCAGCACAAAGCTGTCAGGCAGCTCAAACCAGTCGAGGAGCTGGATGATGTTGTGGCAGTCAGAGCCCACCTTCTCCATAAGCACGATCTCCATGGGCACGCGGGTGCCGTCGGGCTGTGAGGAGGAGGAAATCAGTGCCCCCAGCAGGCCTGGTGCTGCCCTGAGGCTGCGCCGCGCCCTGCCTGGGATGCCCCAGTGCCCCCTTGCGCAGCCTCCCTGGTGCTTGGGTTTCCTCCCTCCCAGGGGATGCTTGGGGGTGCCCCCTGCCCAGCCCCACCGCTGGCGTTTGGCATGCCCAGGCCCGCGATGCCGCGGCTCCCACGCTGCCCCCGCCATCCGCCGCCTCCCACTCCCAATCGGCGCCCCGGGACTCTCCCTGCCCGCCCCGCAGCGCTCTGTCCCGCTGGCCCCGCTCCCTCACCAGCTCGACCCACTGCAGGACGCTCTCCCGGGCCACACGTTTGATGGCCACCTGCAAGCCATCGAGAGAGCAGGGCTGAGCTCCAGCCTTGCCCCTCCCCACCGCTGCCCCTCCTCCCACGCCCGGCCGTGTCGCGGCCACTCACCGGGCTCCCATCGGAGAGGCGGATGCCCGAGAAAACGGTGCCGAAGCCACCGCTGCCCAGCTGCGGGCCCAGCTGGTACAGCTCCTGCAGCTGCTTCTTTTGCCCTGCGGCCAAGAGCGAGCCATCAGCCTTGCGCCCAGGAACCCCCCGCAAGCGCCCGCCAGGGAAGCGGGCCGGGCCACCGCGGGCCGCCTTGCTCTCACCTGCTTCCTGCTGCGCGCCGGGCAGTGGCCGCCGCCCGGCGGCCGACGGGCCGGCGAGCGGCAGAGCTGGGCCAGGGCCGCGCGCACAGGCGGCTGCAGGAGCCCCAGTGCAGCGGGGCAGGGCGGCACCGTCGTCGTCCCCGGCGTCGTGGGCTGGACTCTCCTCTTGACGAGGGCCGGGGCTACAGCCCGAGGCTTCACACAGGGGCGTCCCAGGAGCAGCTGCAAAGCAGACGGGCCTTTTTCAAGCCGTGCCATCAGAGGCACTGGAAAGAGCCAGCGACTAGGCTGCTCTCAGGGGCCCTGGCCTGGCCTGGCCGTGCCCCTAGAGAGCCCCGGGGGTGCCTCAGACAGCTCCTCAGGAGATCTCACCTGCTATTAGAAAGCCCTTCCTGGCAGTCGAGGGCTCTCTTGGGGCAGCTTCCTGGAGATGGAGGAACCTCCTTGGTGTCTGGAGGCTGGTCTCCACCACCAGGCTCGGGCTGTCGCCAGCTGGCACAACCGGCACAGCGTCCTGGCCGCTGTGGGATGACCACTGCCGGCTCCAGGACGCTTGCTGCTCCGCCAGCTTCTCCTGAGACGGCTCCCCTGCATCGGGCTGGGCTCCCATTTGGACTTCTGGGCTTTCCCCTGCCACGTCAATGGTCAGGATTGAGCCCGTGTTGTTGAAGTCCGCGAGTCCAAGGGAGCTGGGAGACCTGTCCACGGGCTCTGCACCTTCTGCAGGCTGACAGGTCTCACTGAGCCTCTGCGAGGGGTGGAGGCTGTCAGAGATTGCAGAGGCTCCTGGCAGGATGCAGGGGCTCTGACAGCCTGAGGTTCCTGCATGGATGGCGGCTCCCCCCTGCTGTGCCATCCTTGCAGGCCTTGAGGCTCTCCCAGGGATGGAGAATCTTGCTGGGAGCAGCCTCTGGAAGGGATGGAGGCTTCTGCAGGAGCTGGACAAGCCACAGCAGGGCAGGTGGCCTCGCTGCAGCAGCTCCTCCAGTTCTTTCCACAACGCCTGCCACATCCCAGAGTAGAGCGGCACACACGTCCCCTTGCCATCCCAGAGCAGCAGCATCAGTTCCTGCAGCTCCTGGGCCACTGCCACACAGGGGCCGCAGCTGCAGGAGCTGCCCAGGGGGCTCGCGGGAGCACGTGGCCGCTTGCGAGGAGTCGCCCGAGGCCTGGGGAACCTGGGAGCCGCAAGGGCTCCTCGCGTCCTCCGTGAGCCTCTGGGCCGCACCCTGGGGCGCTTGCTCCTCTTTGCTGTCCGCGTCTGCCGGCTCCATGGTTGCCGGTGGCCAAAGGCCCACCAGACAGCCACAGCGGCCAGCAGCAGGACAAGCGCAGTCATCAGGATGTCACCGTCACCCATGGCTCCGGCACGTCCCATCGCAACTGCACTGGCAGCTGCGGGCGCTGGTCCGTCTTATATAGCGCCGGCCCGGTGATGTCACAGTGCTGCGGCCAGCACAGCCCTGGGACGTCATCACAGCCCTGCCTGACGCCAGCGCTCAGCCCCTTTGTGGCATCACAGCCCAGCCCGCCTCAGGGATCAGCAGAACCGGCAAATGGCTGAAAATGGACATGGCCAGGGAAGGAAGAATGGGAGCTCAGCCTGTTGCAAGGAATCCTTCCCTGGAGCCAGCGGCACGTCAGGAAGAGTGCTGCTGCCAGCAGCGTCAAGCCCACGGCTCCCAGGACGTTTCAGCGTTACCAGCTGGAAACACCCGTACTCTGTGCCTGAGAAGATCCTCCAGAGACAAAGGGAGCTGAAGTTCCTCTGTCTCTGGGGAGCTCTCCTGAACTGGCTGTCGAGGGCACCAAGAGTTTCTTGTTAGCAGCTCACTGACTTCTGCTGCGCCTCTGCTCTAAATAAATCGGGATTCGCCAAGGAGCGCTCATTGTGCTCCCACTGCTCTGGCTTGGACTGGGATTCGCTTTCTTTCTTCCCAATAGCTGGCACGTGTTGGGTTTGGATGGGAATGCTGTGCATCAAACAGGGGTGGTTTGGTTTCTGCTGAGCAGGGCTTGCCCTCTTCAAAGACTTTGCAGTGTCCCTTGGTACGCCAGTGCAGTGTTTTCCACTGGGAAGGGAGGGATGAGCGTTGAGGACAGAGGCACCTTAAACCAAAGAATGCACCTTAAACAGCTTTGCCGCGTCTCTGTCCTTGTTTGTGAGGTGACCATCCACATCCTGGAAGGAGACAGTGTTATTTCTACAATGGTTTTTTCTTTTTTTCCATTAATGTATTTAAAACCCCTCTTTTTATTGTGCCCCACATTTCTGGCCACCTTCAGCTCCACCACACCAGCTTTCACCACACCAGATTTCTCCCTACGGTGGCTAGAAGCATCTGTGTATTCTTCTCCTGACCTGGATTCCACGGGGCACACAGCTTCCTTTTGCATCCTCTTGCCCAGAGAAGATGCCTGTCCAGGCAAGCCAGCCTTCTGCCTCGCCTGCTTGGCTTCCCACATTTGGGCATCGCCTGCTCCTGTGCCCTTAGGAGGTGATGTTTCCAAAGCGACCAGCACTGATGGAGCCCAGTACCTTCAAAAACATTTTCCCCAGGGACCTTGCTTAGCAGTTCCCCGAGCAGCCTGAAGTCTGCTCTCCTCGTGCTGCGAGCTGAGGCTTTGCTGGCCCTTTTCCTCTCGTCAGAGCTTTGAGGCTCCGTTTATTTGTGGTCGCTGTGGCCAAGACGGCCGCCAATCCCAGCTTGGCCCAGGGCAGGTGGGGCTCAGACGGCGGCCTGGCTCTAAGGGGACTCAGCTGGAGAGTCCTGGGCTGTGGGGGGCTCCTCCCTTACTGGGAGGAGGCTCCCCAGGGAGGAAGAAGGCTCTGGCATGAGCCACGAGGCCTGGTGTGCATTGGCCTGCTGCCAAAGGGAGGGAAAGAAAGAGGAAGAGTTCATCGGGGCTCAACTTGGAATGACGTTCTGCTGCTTCTTATTCTTCTCAGGGCTTTGGAGAGGAGACGTCTCTGTCCCTGAAACCCGCCGACCCTTGGAATGCACACACAGGCCCGTGTGTCACTTCAGGAGATGCCAAGAAGCCCTGCCACTTTGAAAGGGCAGCTGTTGTTTCTTGCCTTGGTTGCATTTCTTGGCTTGGTAAAGCGCCTCCTACCCGCACTACAGCCTGTGCTTGAAGACACAAAAGCACCACCCCGGAGGAAAGGCATGGAAAGCTTGACCAAGACTGAAGGCAGCACTCCGATGTCCCCTTTTCCCAAGAGGTTTCTTTAGCTGAAGTTGCTGACAAGGACCAGACTTGACACAGCGCATTGGATTTGTTGTTTTATTTGTGGGGTCCTCAGTCCTGCGTGGGACTCGGAAAGCGGGTGCTGCAGAGGCTCCGGCAAGGCATCAAAAACGCCTGCCCTGCACCCAAGGGTGGCGCAAGATCTCCTCCAGCTCTGGCCTGTCCGCAGGGTGCTTGGCCAAACACCACTGGATCAGATGTTGACACTCTGGGGAGAGAAGCCAGAAAGCGCCGGTCACTGACAGAAGTCTCCTGCCCAGCTGCCCCCATCGCCTGCAGGGCCCGGGCCACGCCGCGTGTGCTCAGGGCTGCGCCGGCCTCCCGACCGACTCTGCCCCGCGCGGGAGAGCGGCACGGCGGGACACGGCCGCCTCCTTCGGCCGCCCGTGCCACGCTGAGCCCGTCGGCACGGGCCGCCTCCTGCGGCCGGCCCTTGAGGGCAGAACGACGTCCCGCGGAGCTGCGTGAGGGCCACGCCGGGCTGCGCGCCGTCATCTGCCAAAGCCCACCTTCTTGAGGCCGGGTACCAACCTGGAGAGACCTGCTGCCAGAAGAAGAGCTGCCCCAGCACGATGTCATGGTCGTCCCTGAAGGGGAGGCTCCCGCAGACCATGACGTACAGCAGTACGCCCAGGGACCAGACGGTCGCCCCATGGCCGTGGTAGCAGCCAAGGCAGATCCACTCGGGCGGGCTGTACGCGTGCGTTCCTAGGGGAGACAGGCGGCGCTGTCCAGGCGCAGGCTGCTGCCTTCCAGAGCCTGGCGCCAGCCTCCTGGCTGAGGCAGGGGCTGCAGCCGCAGCCACAGCTTCCCCCCCAAGGCCACCCTGCGTCCCCCAGCCAGCTGGCCAAAGGCAAGAAACCATTCTGCAAGGCAAAGGAGGCCAGCGGAGCAGCCCAGGCCCTTGTGGGCCTGCTGAGCCCAGGGGCCGGGAGCTGGCTTTTGCCGCCCCCCTCTGTCGGCAGGGCCGGCAGCCGGCTTCTGGAGCACGGCATCTGCCTCGTGCCAAAGGGCAGCTGGCTGAAGGCCGCAGCCCAGGAGGGAACGGGGCCGTGCAGTGCCTGGCACCGGGAGCAGGGCCCAGGCCATGGGCTCACCGGCAAACCGCGTGAAGACCTGCTCCTGGAGGAAGGTGCCGCAACCGAAGTCGATGAGCTTCAGGTCGCCACTCTCCGGGACCACGAGGAGGTTCTCTGGCTTGATGTCCCGGTGCAGGACGCCGCAGGCGGTGCAGTGCCGCACGGCCTCCAGCACCTGGTAGAAAAGCCAGCGCGCCATCTCCTCGCACAGGAACTCGTGCTCCTGCAGGAACTGCAGGAGATCCTGCGATGCCTCCGGACGCTCCATCACCAGCACAAAGCTGTCAGGCAGCTCAAACCAGTCGAGGAGCTGGATGATGTTGTGGCAGTCAGAGCCCACCTTCTCCATAAGCACGATCTCCATGGGCACGCGGGTGCCGTCGGGCTGTGAGGAGGAGGAAATCAGTGCCCCCAGCAGGCCTGGTGCTGCCCTGAGGCTGCGCCGCGCCCTGCCTGGGATGCCCCAGTGCCCCCTTGCGCAGCCTCCCTGGTGCTTGGGTTTCCTCCCTCCCAGGGGATGCTTGGGGGTGCCCCCTGCCCAGCCCCACCGCTGGCGTTTGGCATGCCCAGGCCCGCGATGCCGCGGCTCCCACGCTGCCCCCGCCATCCGCCGCCTCCCACTCCCAATCGGCGCCCCGGGACTCTCCCTGCCCGCCCCGCAGCGCTCTGTCCCGCTGGCCCCGCTCCCTCACCAGCTCGACCCACTGCAGGACGCTCTCCCGGGCCACACGTTTGATGGCCACCTGCAAGCCATCGAGAGAGCAGGGCTGAGCTCCAGCCTTGCCCCTCCCCACCGCTGCCCCTCCTCCCACGCCCGGCCGTGTCGCGGCCACTCACCGGGCTCCCATCGGAGAGGCGGATGCCCGAGAAAACGGTGCCGAAGCCACCGCTGCCCAGCTGCGGGCCCAGCTGGTACAGCTCCTGCAGCTGCTTCTTTTGCCCTGCGGCCAAGAGCGAGCCATCAGCCTTGCGCCCAGGAACCCCCCGCAAGCGCCCGCCAGGGAAGCGGGCCGGGCCACCGCGGGCCGCCTTGCTCTCACCTGCTTCCTGCTGCGCGCCGGGCAGTGGCTGCCGCCCGGCGGCCGACGGGCCGGCGAGCGGCAGAGCTGGGCCAGGGCCGCGCGCACAGGCGGCTGCAGGAGCCCCAGTGCAGCGGGGCAGGGCGGCACCGTCGTCGTCCCCGGCGTCGTGGGCTGGACTCTCCTCTTGACGAGGGCCGGGGCTACAGCCCGAGGCTTCACACAGGGGCGTCCCAGGAGCAGCTGCAAAGCAGACGGGCCTTTTTCAAGCCGTGCCATCAGAGGCACTGGAAAGAGCCAGCGACTAGGCTGCTCTCAGGGGCCCTGGCCTGGCCTGGCCGTGCCCCTAGAGAGCCCCGGGGGTGCCTCAGACAGCTCCTCAGGAGATCTCACCTGCTATTAGAAAGCCCTTCCTGGCAGTCGAGGGCTCTCTTGGGGCAGCTTCCTGGAGATGGAGGAACCTCCTTGGTGTCTGGAGGCTGGTCTCCACCACCAGGCTCGGGCTGTCGCCAGCTGGCACAACCGGCACAGCGTCCTGGCCGCTGTGGGATGACCACTGCCGGCTCCAGGACGCTTGCTGCTCCGCCAGCTTCTCCTGAGACGGCTCCCCTGCATCGGGCTGGGCTCCCATTTGGACTTCTGGGCTTTCCCCTGCCACGTCAATGGTCAGGATTGAGCCCGTGTTGTTGAAGTCCGCGAGTCCAAGGGAGCTGGGAGACCTGTCCACGGGCTCTGCACCTTCTGCAGGCTGACAGGTCTCACTGAGCCTCTGCGAGGGGTGGAGGCTGTCAGAGATTGCAGAGGCTCCTGGCAGGATGCAGGGGCTCTGACAGCCTGAGGTTCCTGCATGGATGGCGGCTCCCCCCTGCTGTGCCATCCTTGCAGGCCTTGAGGCTCTCCCAGGGATGGAGAATCTTGCTGGGAGCAGCCTCTGGAAGGGATGGAGGCTTCTGCAGGAGCTGGACAAGCCACAGCAGGGCAGGTGGCCTCGCTGCAGCAGCTCCTCCAGTTCTTTCCACAACGCCTGCCACATCCCAGAGTAGAGCGGCACACACGTCCCCTTGCCATCCCAGAGCAGCAGCATCAGTTCCTGCAGCTCCTGGGCCACTGCCACACAGGGGCCGCAGCTGCAGGAGCTGCCCAGGGGGCTCGCGGGAGCACGTGGCCGCTTGCGAGGAGTCGCCCGAGGCCTGGGGAACCTGGGAGCCGCAAGGGCTCCTCGCGTCCTCCGTGAGCCTCTGGGCCGCACCCTGGGGCGCTTGCTCCTCTTTGCTGTCCGCGTCTGCCGGCTCCATGGTTGCCGGTGGCCAAAGGCCCACCAGACAGCCACAGCGGCCAGCAGCAGGACAAGCGCAGTCATCAGGATGTCACCGTCACCCATGGCTCCGGCACGTCCCATCGCAACTGCACTGGCAGCTGCGGGCGCTGGTCCGTCTTATATAGCGCCGGCCCGGTGATGTCACAGTGCTGCGGCCAGCACAGCCCTGGGACGTCATCACAGCCCTGCCTGACGCCAGCGCTCAGCCCCTTTGTGGCATCACAGCCCAGCCCGCCTCAGGGATCAGCAGAACCGGCAAATGGCTGAAAATGGACATGGCCAGGGAAGGAAGAATGGGAGCTCAGCCTGTTGCAAGGAATCCTTCCCTGGAGCCAGCGGCACGTCAGGAAGAGTGCTGCTGCCAGCAGCGTCAAGCCCACGGCTCCCAGGACGTTTCAGCGTTACCAGCTGGAAACACCCGTACTCTGTGCCTGAGAAGATCCTCCAGAGACAAAGGGAGCTGAAGTTCCTCTGTCTCTGGGGAGCTCTCCTGAACTGGCTGTCGAGGGCACCAAGAGTTTCTTGTTAGCAGCTCACTGACTTCTGCTGCGCCTCTGCTCTAAATAAATCGGGATTCGCCAAGGAGCGCTCATTGTGCTCCCACTGCTCTGGCTTGGACTGGGATTCGCTTTCTTTCTTCCCAATAGCTGGCACGTGTTGGGTTTGGATGGGAATGCTGTGCATCAAACAGGGGTGGTTTGGTTTCTGCTGAGCAGGGCTTGCCCTCTTCAAAGACTTTGCAGTGTCCCTTGGTACGCCAGTGCAGTGTTTTCCACTGGGAAGGGAGGGATGAGCGTTGAGGACAGAGGCACCTTAAACCAAAGAATGCACCTTAAACAGCTTTGCCGCGTCTCTGTCCTTGTTTGTGAGGTGACCATCCACATCCTGGAAGGAGACAGTGTTATTTCTACAATGGTTTTTTCTTTTTTTCCATTAATGTATTTAAAACCCCTCTTTTTATTGTGCCCCACATTTCTGGCCACCTTCAGCTCCACCACACCAGCTTTCACCACACCAGATTTCTCCCTACGGTGGCTAGAAGCATCTGTGTATTCTTCTCCTGACCTGGATTCCACGGGGCACACAGCTTCCTTTTGCATCCTCTTGCCCAGAGAAGATGCCTGTCCAGGCAAGCCAGCCTTCTGCCTCGCCTGCTTGGCTTCCCACATTTGGGCATCGCCTGCTCCTGTGCCCTTAGGAGGTGATGTTTCCAAAGCGACCAGCACTGATGGAGCCCAGTACCTTCAAAAACATTTTCCCCAGGGACCTTGCTTAGCAGTTCCCCGAGCAGCCTGAAGTCTGCTCTCCTCGTGCTGCGAGCTGAGGCTTTGCTGGCCCTTTTCCTCTCGTCAGAGCTTTGAGGCTCCGTTTATTTGTGGTCGCTGTGGCCAAGACGGCCGCCAATCCCAGCTTGGCCCAGGGCAGGTGGGGCTCAGACGGCGGCCTGGCTCTAAGGGGACTCAGCTGGAGAGTCCTGGGCTGTGGGGGGCTCCTCCCTTACTGGGAGGAGGCTCCCCAGGGAGGAAGAAGGCTCTGGCATGAGCCACGAGGCCTGGTGTGCATTGGCCTGCTGCCAAAGGGAGGGAAAGAAAGAGGAAGAGTTCATCGGGGCTCAACTTGGAATGACGTTCTGCTGCTTCTTATTCTTCTCAGGGCTTTGGAGAGGAGACGTCTCTGTCCCTGAAACCCGCCGACCCTTGGAATGCACACACAGGCCCGTGTGTCACTTCAGGAGATGCCAAGAAGCCCTGCCACTTTGAAAGGGCAGCTGTTGTTTCTTGCCTTGGTTGCATTTCTTGGCTTGGTAAAGCGCCTCCTACCCGCACTACAGCCTGTGCTTGAAGACACAAAAGCACCACCCCGGAGGAAAGGCATGGAAAGCTTGACCAAGACTGAAGGCAGCACTCCGATGTCCCCTTTTCCCAAGAGGTTTCTTTAGCTGAAGTTGCTGACAAGGACCAGACTTGACACAGCGCATTGGATTTGTTGTTTTATTTGTGGGGTCCTCAGTCCTGCGTGGGACTCGGAAAGCGGGTGCTGCAGAGGCTCCGGCAAGGCATCAAAAACGCCTGCCCTGCACCCAAGGGTGGCGCAAGATCTCCTCCAGCTCTGGCCTGTCCGCAGGGTGCTTGGCCAAACACCACTGGATCAGATGTTGACACTCTGGGGAGAGAAGCCAGAAAGCGCCGGTCACTGACAGAAGTCTCCTGCCCAGCTGCCCCCATCGCCTGCAGGGCCCGGGCCACGCCGCGTGTGCTCAGGGCTGCGCCGGCCTCCCGACCGACTCTGCCCCGCGCGGGAGAGCGGCACGGCGGGACACGGCCGCCTCCTTCGGCCGCCCGTGCCACGCTGAGCCCGTCGGCACGGGCCGCCTCCTGCGGCCGGCCCTTGAGGGCAGAACGACGTCCCGCGGAGCTGCGTGAGGGCCACGCCGGGCTGCGCGCCGTCATCTGCCAAAGCCCACCTTCTTGAGGCCGGGTACCAACCTGGAGAGACCTGCTGCCAGAAGAAGAGCTGCCCCAGCACGATGTCATGGTCGTCCCTGAAGGGGAGGCTCCCGCAGACCATGACGTACAGCAGTACGCCCAGGGACCAGACGGTCGCCCCATGGCCGTGGTAGCAGCCAAGGCAGATCCACTCGGGCGGGCTGTACGCGTGCGTTCCTAGGGGAGACAGGCGGCGCTGTCCAGGCGCAGGCTGCTGCCTTCCAGAGCCTGGCGCCAGCCTCCTGGCTGAGGCAGGGGCTGCAGCCGCAGCCACAGCTTCCCCCCCAAGGCCACCCTGCGTCCCCCAGCCAGCTGGCCAAAGGCAAGAAACCATTCTGCAAGGCAAAGGAGGCCAGCGGAGCAGCCCAGGCCCTTGTGGGCCTGCTGAGCCCAGGGGCCGGGAGCTGGCTTTTGCCGCCCCCCTCTGTCGGCAGGGCCGGCAGCCGGCTTCTGGAGCACGGCATCTGCCTCGTGCCAAAGGGCAGCTGGCTGAAGGCCGCAGCCCAGGAGGGAACGGGGCCGTGCAGTGCCTGGCACCGGGAGCAGGGCCCAGGCCATGGGCTCACCGGCAAACCGCGTGAAGACCTGCTCCTGGAGGAAGGTGCCGCAACCGAAGTCGATGAGCTTCAGGTCGCCACTCTCCGGGACCACGAGGAGGTTCTCTGGCTTGATGTCCCGGTGCAGGACGCCGCAGGCGGTGCAGTGCCGCACGGCCTCCAGCACCTGGTAGAAAAGCCAGCGCGCCATCTCCTCGCACAGGAACTCGTGCTCCTGCAGGAACTGCAGGAGATCCTGCGATGCCTCCGGACGCTCCATCACCAGCACAAAGCTGTCAGGCAGCTCAAACCAGTCGAGGAGCTGGATGATGTTGTGGCAGTCAGAGCCCACCTTCTCCATAAGCACGATCTCCATGGGCACGCGGGTGCCGTCGGGCTGTGAGGAGGAGGAAATCAGTGCCCCCAGCAGGCCTGGTGCTGCCCTGAGGCTGCGCCGCGCCCTGCCTGGGATGCCCCAGTGCCCCCTTGCGCAGCCTCCCTGGTGCTTGGGTTTCCTCCCTCCCAGGGGATGCTTGGGGGTGCCCCCTGCCCAGCCCCACCGCTGGCGTTTGGCATGCCCAGGCCCGCGATGCCGCGGCTCCCACGCTGCCCCCGCCATCCGCCGCCTCCCACTCCCAATCGGCGCCCCGGGACTCTCCCTGCCCGCCCCGCAGCGCTCTGTCCCGCTGGCCCCGCTCCCTCACCAGCTCGACCCACTGCAGGACGCTCTCCCGGGCCACACGTTTGATGGCCACCTGCAAGCCATCGAGAGAGCAGGGCTGAGCTCCAGCCTTGCCCCTCCCCACCGCTGCCCCTCCTCCCACGCCCGGCCGTGTCGCGGCCACTCACCGGGCTCCCATCGGAGAGGCGGATGCCCGAGAAAACGGTGCCGAAGCCACCGCTGCCCAGCTGCGGGCCCAGCTGGTACAGCTCCTGCAGCTGCTTCTTTTGCCCTGCGGCCAAGAGCGAGCCATCAGCCTTGCGCCCAGGAACCCCCCGCAAGCGCCCGCCAGGGAAGCGGGCCGGGCCACCGCGGGCCGCCTTGCTCTCACCTGCTTCCTGCTGCGCGCCGGGCAGTGGCTGCCGCCCGGCGGCCGACGGGCCGGCGAGCGGCAGAGCTGGGCCAGGGCCGCGCGCACAGGCGGCTGCAGGAGCCCCAGTGCAGCGGGGCAGGGCGGCACCGTCGTCGTCCCCGGCGTCGTGGGCTGGACTCTCCTCTTGACGAGGGCCGGGGCTACAGCCCGAGGCTTCACACAGGGGCGTCCCAGGAGCAGCTGCAAAGCAGACGGGCCTTTTTCAAGCCGTGCCATCAGAGGCACTGGAAAGAGCCAGCGACTAGGCTGCTCTCAGGGGCCCTGGCCTGGCCTGGCCGTGCCCCTAGAGAGCCCCGGGGGTGCCTCAGACAGCTCCTCAGGAGATCTCACCTGCTATTAGAAAGCCCTTCCTGGCAGTCGAGGGCTCTCTTGGGGCAGCTTCCTGGAGATGGAGGAACCTCCTTGGTGTCTGGAGGCTGGTCTCCACCACCAGGCTCGGGCTGTCGCCAGCTGGCACAACCGGCACAGCGTCCTGGCCGCTGTGGGATGACCACTGCCGGCTCCAGGACGCTTGCTGCTCCGCCAGCTTCTCCTGAGACGGCTCCCCTGCATCGGGCTGGGCTCCCATTTGGACTTCTGGGCTTTCCCCTGCCACGTCAATGGTCAGGATTGAGCCCGTGTTGTTGAAGTCCGCGAGTCCAAGGGAGCTGGGAGACCTGTCCACGGGCTCTGCACCTTCTGCAGGCTGACAGGTCTCACTGAGCCTCTGCGAGGGGTGGAGGCTGTCAGAGATTGCAGAGGCTCCTGGCAGGATGCAGGGGCTCTGACAGCCTGAGGTTCCTGCATGGATGGCGGCTCCCCCCTGCTGTGCCATCCTTGCAGGCCTTGAGGCTCTCCCAGGGATGGAGAATCTTGCTGGGAGCAGCCTCTGGAAGGGATGGAGGCTTCTGCAGGAGCTGGACAAGCCACAGCAGGGCAGGTGGCCTCGCTGCAGCAGCTCCTCCAGTTCTTTCCACAACGCCTGCCACATCCCAGAGTAGAGCGGCACACACGTCCCCTTGCCATCCCAGAGCAGCAGCATCAGTTCCTGCAGCTCCTGGGCCACTGCCACACAGGGGCCGCAGCTGCAGGAGCTGCCCAGGGGGCTCGCGGGAGCACGTGGCCGCTTGCGAGGAGTCGCCCGAGGCCTGGGGAACCTGGGAGCCGCAAGGGCTCCTCGCGTCCTCCGTGAGCCTCTGGGCCGCACCCTGGGGCGCTTGCTCCTCTTTGCTGTCCGCGTCTGCCGGCTCCATGGTTGCCGGTGGCCAAAGGCCCACCAGACAGCCACAGCGGCCAGCAGCAGGACAAGCGCAGTCATCAGGATGTCACCGTCACCCATGGCTCCGGCACGTCCCATCGCAACTGCACTGGCAGCTGCGGGCGCTGGTCCGTCTTATATAGCGCCGGCCCGGTGATGTCACAGTGCTGCGGCCAGCACAGCCCTGGGACGTCATCACAGCCCTGCCTGACGCCAGCGCTCAGCCCCTTTGTGGCATCACAGCCCAGCCCGCCTCAGGGATCAGCAGAACCGGCAAATGGCTGAAAATGGACATGGCCAGGGAAGGAAGAATGGGAGCTCAGCCTGTTGCAAGGAATCCTTCCCTGGAGCCAGCGGCACGTCAGGAAGAGTGCTGCTGCCAGCAGCGTCAAGCCCACGGCTCCCAGGACGTTTCAGCGTTACCAGCTGGAAACACCCGTACTCTGTGCCTGAGAAGATCCTCCAGAGACAAAGGGAGCTGAAGTTCCTCTGTCTCTGGGGAGCTCTCCTGAACTGGCTGTCGAGGGCACCAAGAGTTTCTTGTTAGCAGCTCACTGACTTCTGCTGCGCCTCTGCTCTAAATAAATCGGGATTCGCCAAGGAGCGCTCATTGTGCTCCCACTGCTCTGGCTTGGACTGGGATTCGCTTTCTTTCTTCCCAATAGCTGGCACGTGTTGGGTTTGGATGGGAATGCTGTGCATCAAACAGGGGTGGTTTGGTTTCTGCTGAGCAGGGCTTGCCCTCTTCAAAGACTTTGCAGTGTCCCTTGGTACGCCAGTGCAGTGTTTTCCACTGGGAAGGGAGGGATGAGCGTTGAGGACAGAGGCACCTTAAACCAAAGAATGCACCTTAAACAGCTTTGCCGCGTCTCTGTCCTTGTTTGTGAGGTGACCATCCACATCCTGGAAGGAGACAGTGTTATTTCTACAATGGTTTTTTCTTTTTTTCCATTAATGTATTTAAAACCCCTCTTTTTATTGTGCCCCACATTTCTGGCCACCTTCAGCTCCACCACACCAGCTTTCACCACACCAGATTTCTCCCTACGGTGGCTAGAAGCATCTGTGTATTCTTCTCCTGACCTGGATTCCACGGGGCACACAGCTTCCTTTTGCATCCTCTTGCCCAGAGAAGATGCCTGTCCAGGCAAGCCAGCCTTCTGCCTCGCCTGCTTGGCTTCCCACATTTGGGCATCGCCTGCTCCTGTGCCCTTAGGAGGTGATGTTTCCAAAGCGACCAGCACTGATGGAGCCCAGTACCTTCAAAAACATTTTCCCCAGGGACCTTGCTTAGCAGTTCCCCGAGCAGCCTGAAGTCTGCTCTCCTCGTGCTGCGAGCTGAGGCTTTGCTGGCCCTTTTCCTCTCGTCAGAGCTTTGAGGCTCCGTTTATTTGTGGTCGCTGTGGCCAAGACGGCCGCCAATCCCAGCTTGGCCCAGGGCAGGTGGGGCTCAGACGGCGGCCTGGCTCTAAGGGGACTCAGCTGGAGAGTCCTGGGCTGTGGGGGGCTCCTCCCTTACTGGGAGGAGGCTCCCCAGGGAGGAAGAAGGCTCTGGCATGAGCCACGAGGCCTGGTGTGCATTGGCCTGCTGCCAAAGGGAGGGAAAGAAAGAGGAAGAGTTCATCGGGGCTCAACTTGGAATGACGTTCTGCTGCTTCTTATTCTTCTCAGGGCTTTGGAGAGGAGACGTCTCTGTCCCTGAAACCCGCCGACCCTTGGAATGCACACACAGGCCCGTGTGTCACTTCAGGAGATGCCAAGAAGCCCTGCCACTTTGAAAGGGCAGCTGTTGTTTCTTGCCTTGGTTGCATTTCTTGGCTTGGTAAAGCGCCTCCTACCCGCACTACAGCCTGTGCTTGAAGACACAAAAGCACCACCCCGGAGGAAAGGCATGGAAAGCTTGACCAAGACTGAAGGCAGCACTCCGATGTCCCCTTTTCCCAAGAGGTTTCTTTAGCTGAAGTTGCTGACAAGGACCAGACTTGACACAGCGCATTGGATTTGTTGTTTTATTTGTGGGGTCCTCAGTCCTGCGTGGGACTCGGAAAGCGGGTGCTGCAGAGGCTCCGGCAAGGCATCAAAAACGCCTGCCCTGCACCCAAGGGTGGCGCAAGATCTCCTCCAGCTCTGGCCTGTCCGCAGGGTGCTTGGCCAAACACCACTGGATCAGATGTTGACACTCTGGGGAGAGAAGCCAGAAAGCGCCGGTCACTGACAGAAGTCTCCTGCCCAGCTGCCCCCATCGCCTGCAGGGCCCGGGCCACGCCGCGTGTGCTCAGGGCTGCGCCGGCCTCCCGACCGACTCTGCCCCGCGCGGGAGAGCGGCACGGCGGGACACGGCCGCCTCCTTCGGCCGCCCGTGCCACGCTGAGCCCGTCGGCACGGGCCGCCTCCTGCGGCCGGCCCTTGAGGGCAGAACGACGTCCCGCGGAGCTGCGTGAGGGCCACGCCGGGCTGCGCGCCGTCATCTGCCAAAGCCCACCTTCTTGAGGCCGGGTACCAACCTGGAGAGACCTGCTGCCAGAAGAAGAGCTGCCCCAGCACGATGTCATGGTCGTCCCTGAAGGGGAGGCTCCCGCAGACCATGACGTACAGCAGTACGCCCAGGGACCAGACGGTCGCCCCATGGCCGTGGTAGCAGCCAAGGCAGATCCACTCGGGTGGGCTGTACGCGTGCGTTCCTAGGGGAGACAGGCGGCGCTGTCCAGGCGCAGGCTGCTGCCTTCCAGAGCCTGGCGCCAGCCTCCTGGCTGAGGCAGGGGCTGCAGCCGCAGCCACAGCTTCCCCCCCAAGGCCACCCTGCGTCCCCCAGCCAGCTGGCCAAAGGCAAGAAACCATTCTGCAAGGCAAAGGAGGCCAGCGGAGCAGCCCAGGCCCTTGTGGGCCTGCTGAGCCCAGGGGCCGGGAGCTGGCTTTTGCCGCCCCCCTCTGTCGGCAGGGCCGGCAGCCGGCTTCTGGAGCACGGCATCTGCCTCGTGCCAAAGGGCAGCTGGCTGAAGGCCGCAGCCCAGGAGGGAACGGGGCCGTGCAGTGCCTGGCACCGGGAGCAGGGCCCAGGCCATGGGCTCACCGGCAAACCGCGTGAAGACCTGCTCCTGGAGGAAGGTGCCGCAACCGAAGTCGATGAGCTTCAGGTCGCCACTCTCCGGGACCACGAGGAGGTTCTCTGGCTTGATGTCCCGGTGCAGGACGCCGCAGGCGGTGCAGTGCCGCACGGCCTCCAGCACCTGGTAGAAAAGCCAGCGCGCCATCTCCTCGCACAGGAACTCGTGCTCCTGCAGGAACTGCAGGAGATCCTGCGATGCCTCCGGACGCTCCATCACCAGCACAAAGCTGTCAGGCAGCTCAAACCAGTCGAGGAGCTGGATGATGTTGTGGCAGTCAGAGCCCACCTTCTCCATAAGCACGATCTCCATGGGCACGCGGGTGCCGTCGGGCTGTGAGGAGGAGGAAATCAGTGCCCCCAGCAGGCCTGGTGCTGCCCTGAGGCTGCGCCGCGCCCTGCCTGGGATGCCCCAGTGCCCCCTTGCGCAGCCTCCCTGGTGCTTGGGTTTCCTCCCTCCCAGGGGATGCTTGGGGGTGCCCCCTGCCCAGCCCCACCGCTGGCGTTTGGCATGCCCAGGCCCGCGATGCCGCGGCTCCCACGCTGCCCCCGCCATCCGCCGCCTCCCACTCCCAATCGGCGCCCCGGGACTCTCCCTGCCCGCCCCGCAGCGCTCTGTCCCGCTGGCCCCGCTCCCTCACCAGCTCGACCCACTGCAGGACGCTCTCCCGGGCCACACGTTTGATGGCCACCTGCAAGCCATCGAGAGAGCAGGGCTGAGCTCCAGCCTTGCCCCTCCCCACCGCTGCCCCTCCTCCCACGCCCGGCCGTGTCGCGGCCACTCACCGGGCTCCCATCGGAGAGGCGGATGCCCGAGAAAACGGTGCCGAAGCCACCGCTGCCCAGCTGCGGGCCCAGCTGGTACAGCTCCTGCAGCTGCTTCTTTTGCCCTGCGGCCAAGAGCGAGCCATCAGCCTTGCGCCCAGGAACCCCCCGCAAGCGCCCGCCAGGGAAGCGGGCCGGGCCACCGCGGGCCGCCTTGCTCTCACCTGCTTCCTGCTGCGCGCCGGGCAGTGGCTGCCGCCCGGCGGCCGACGGGCCGGCGAGCGGCAGAGCTGGGCCAGGGCCGCGCGCACAGGCGGCTGCAGGAGCCCCAGTGCAGCGGGGCAGGGCGGCACCGTCGTCGTCCCCGGCGTCGTGGGCTGGACTCTCCTCTTGACGAGGGCCGGGGCTACAGCCCGAGGCTTCACACAGGGGCGTCCCAGGAGCAGCTGCAAAGCAGACGGGCCTTTTTCAAGCCGTGCCATCAGAGGCACTGGAAAGAGCCAGCGACTAGGCTGCTCTCAGGGGCCCTGGCCTGGCCTGGCCGTGCCCCTAGAGAGCCCCGGGGGTGCCTCAGACAGCTCCTCAGGAGATCTCACCTGCTATTAGAAAGCCCTTCCTGGCAGTCGAGGGCTCTCTTGGGGCAGCTTCCTGGAGATGGAGGAACCTCCTTGGTGTCTGGAGGCTGGTCTCCACCACCAGGCTCGGGCTGTCGCCAGCTGGCACAACCGGCACAGCGTCCTGGCCGCTGTGGGATGACCACTGCCGGCTCCAGGACGCTTGCTGCTCCGCCAGCTTCTCCTGAGACGGCTCCCCTGCATCGGGCTGGGCTCCCATTTGGACTTCTGGGCTTTCCCCTGCCACGTCAATGGTCAGGATTGAGCCCGTGTTGTTGAAGTCCGCGAGTCCAAGGGAGCTGGGAGACCTGTCCACGGGCTCTGCACCTTCTGCAGGCTGACAGGTCTCACTGAGCCTCTGCGAGGGGTGGAGGCTGTCAGAGATTGCAGAGGCTCCTGGCAGGATGCAGGGGCTCTGACAGCCTGAGGTTCCTGCATGGATGGCGGCTCCCCCCTGCTGTGCCATCCTTGCAGGCCTTGAGGCTCTCCCAGGGATGGAGAATCTTGCTGGGAGCAGCCTCTGGAAGGGATGGAGGCTTCTGCAGGAGCTGGACAAGCCACAGCAGGGCAGGTGGCCTCGCTGCAGCAGCTCCTCCAGTTCTTTCCACAACGCCTGCCACATCCCAGAGTAGAGCGGCACACACGTCCCCTTGCCATCCCAGAGCAGCAGCATCAGTTCCTGCAGCTCCTGGGCCACTGCCACACAGGGGCCGCAGCTGCAGGAGCTGCCCAGGGGGCTCGCGGGAGCACGTGGCCGCTTGCGAGGAGTCGCCCGAGGCCTGGGGAACCTGGGAGCCGCAAGGGCTCCTCGCGTCCTCCGTGAGCCTCTGGGCCGCACCCTGGGGCGCTTGCTCCTCTTTGCTGTCCGCGTCTGCCGGCTCCATGGTTGCCGGTGGCCAAAGGCCCACCAGACAGCCACAGCGGCCAGCAGCAGGACAAGCGCAGTCATCAGGATGTCACCGTCACCCATGGCTCCGGCACGTCCCATCGCAACTGCACTGGCAGCTGCGGGCGCTGGTCCGTCTTATATAGCGCCGGCCCGGTGATGTCACAGTGCTGCGGCCAGCACAGCCCTGGGACGTCATCACAGCCCTGCCTGACGCCAGCGCTCAGCCCCTTTGTGGCATCACAGCCCAGCCCGCCTCAGGGATCAGCAGAACCGGCAAATGGCTGAAAATGGACATGGCCAGGGAAGGAAGAATGGGAGCTCAGCCTGTTGCAAGGAATCCTTCCCTGGAGCCAGCGGCACGTCAGGAAGAGTGCTGCTGCCAGCAGCGTCAAGCCCACGGCTCCCAGGACGTTTCAGCGTTACCAGCTGGAAACACCCGTACTCTGTGCCTGAGAAGATCCTCCAGAGACAAAGGGAGCTGAAGTTCCTCTGTCTCTGGGGAGCTCTCCTGAACTGGCTGTCGAGGGCACCAAGAGTTTCTTGTTAGCAGCTCACTGACTTCTGCTGCGCCTCTGCTCTAAATAAATCGGGATTCGCCAAGGAGCGCTCATTGTGCTCCCACTGCTCTGGCTTGGACTGGGATTCGCTTTCTTTCTTCCCAATAGCTGGCACGTGTTGGGTTTGGATGGGAATGCTGTGCATCAAACAGGGGTGGTTTGGTTTCTGCTGAGCAGGGCTTGCCCTCTTCAAAGACTTTGCAGTGTCCCTTGGTACGCCAGTGCAGTGTTTTCCACTGGGAAGGGAGGGATGAGCGTTGAGGACAGAGGCACCTTAAACCAAAGAATGCACCTTAAACAGCTTTGCCGCGTCTCTGTCCTTGTTTGTGAGGTGACCATCCACATCCTGGAAGGAGACAGTGTTATTTCTACAATGGTTTTTTCTTTTTTTCCATTAATGTATTTAAAACCCCTCTTTTTATTGTGCCCCACATTTCTGGCCACCTTCAGCTCCACCACACCAGCTTTCACCACACCAGATTTCTCCCTACGGTGGCTAGAAGCATCTGTGTATTCTTCTCCTGACCTGGATTCCACGGGGCACACAGCTTCCTTTTGCATCCTCTTGCCCAGAGAAGATGCCTGTCCAGGCAAGCCAGCCTTCTGCCTCGCCTGCTTGGCTTCCCACATTTGGGCATCGCCTGCTCCTGTGCCCTTAGGAGGTGATGTTTCCAAAGCGACCAGCACTGATGGAGCCCAGTACCTTCAAAAACATTTTCCCCAGGGACCTTGCTTAGCAGTTCCCCGAGCAGCCTGAAGTCTGCTCTCCTCGTGCTGCGAGCTGAGGCTTTGCTGGCCCTTTTCCTCTCGTCAGAGCTTTGAGGCTCCGTTTATTTGTGGTCGCTGTGGCCAAGACGGCCGCCAATCCCAGCTTGGCCCAGGGCAGGTGGGGCTCAGACGGCGGCCTGGCTCTAAGGGGACTCAGCTGGAGAGTCCTGGGCTGTGGGGGGCTCCTCCCTTACTGGGAGGAGGCTCCCCAGGGAGGAAGAAGGCTCTGGCATGAGCCACAAGCCCCCTTGCCTAGGGACAGCAGCAGGAGATGTGTCTCTAGCATATGCTGTCTTGAAGGGGCAGTGGGAATTTGTGGGGCTGAGCTGAGAGAGGGTGTTCCCCCAGCCCAGCAGGCAGGAAGCCCCTGGCACTCAGCAAGGGCCGACTTTCAGGACACCAGGAGCAGCCCCTCCCTCAGCAGTGCTCCCTGCCCCTAACAAAGTTTTAATATGCACATGGTTGCTACCAAGGTCCCTCCCCGTGGGAACAGGGCTTGACACTCTAAAAGGGGGTCAACACCCCAGGGGCAAGGCCAGGACAGGGGGGAATGAGCGGGATGAGTGTGAGATGGCCACCTCTACCCCTCCCATCCCACACCAGGGAACAGGGACCTTCCTGGGACATATCCAGGAGGATATTCAGCACCATCCTTGCCTGGGACAGCAGTTCCAGGGAAATCCAGGAAGGATCAGTGTCCTGACGGCCGCCTTTCCCACCCCATGCTCCCTATAGGTTCAGCTTTGCAGGAAGGAGCCACATGAGCCTCCTGGCCTTAGATGGATTTTTCTTCCAGGAATTTGCTGTGGAGCTCATTTCTCTTTTCTACTCTTTCTGAGCTCCTGTAAACATAGTGTAAAAGTGGAAGGGGCAGGAGGAAGGGAGAACACACAGCTGGGCGACTCTTGGGCGAGAGCTTTTCCCATGTTGATCAGAATTCATCACCGCAAAAGCATTGGGCTAACATTTGGAGAAAGAGATCATGTCCCCATTCATGTAATCCTTGGAAGGTGAATAAAATGGGATAAATCACTTTCTTAGGTGACTTCTGTAGATTGTAGCTTATGTTCAATGAGGATAACTAATCCAATTATTTTGCTTTAAGGAGTCAGGGTGAAAATGTGAGTTAAACCCTTGCTGAAGGAAGTGCCATCCCCTCTTTACTGACATAACCTCTGTAACATCCACAATTGTGTTGAATTTCAATCTGTCAGAGTATCTGTTTTTGCAAGAGTGAAACCCATGGTTTTCAACAGTCTACTCCAGGAAGATCTCATGAATTGTACAATACTACACTGCAGTGAAGAAGCCACAACTAAAGGAGGTGACTCTTTGCAGAATCTGCTAAATTACATGCAGCATGTGGAGTCGAGAAAACAAGTTTATCCTTAGGATTGTACTCACATGTATGTGCAGAGAAGAAATGAAATAGGAAGTTTTGCTGATACGGAACCTTAGAAACTTTCTTTTCCCCTCCCAGGCTTTTTCTGTATCAAGTGAAACATTTTTATAATCTGTTGTTCCTTTGCTAGCCATGTGTCAGTTTTCTGCAGAAAGTACCTAATGTACCCAAAGACTTCCCTTCACAGTAGACTTTTTCTGGATAATCCAACATACCATACCTGGTATCATATTAAAAATAAGTAAAATCAATAGAGTAATACCTGTTGTGTTTGGAAGAAGCTTACTAATCTGTCAGTGTGGCATTAAAGCCCGTTCCAGGTTTAGTGCTCACTAACTCACTCTGCAGTTTCCTGTTGCTTTTGATAGGCTTTTTCCCCATGCCTGTAGTCCCCAGAGAAGGAATATGCAAGATGTGAAAATAATACTGTGCTTAAGGTGGGGTAGGTATGAAGCATAAAAGGAAACTCATATGGTTCTGATTGAATATTTCCTTTGCTAGTTCCATTATGATTGAAGCAACTTTAAAATAACAGCCACACTGAACCTGCAGGAGCTGTATGTCAAAGTTATTTTCAATCTTTTTATGATGTTATGATAAAAATCATTCAGTCCTTCACATTTGCAGAAATAGAGTTCTTCCTAAATGCATCAATCATTTTTTTACTTTTAAAAAGGAACTTCTGATTTAGCAATTCAGGCAGTTCAATAGCTGGAGTTTCCTACTGCTTAAGATGTGCAACATCTGAATTATTTCTTTCAGCATGTAGTATCTACTAAGTAGATCAGTCATTTCAGAGACAAACAGAATGGTAAAGTTTATATGTGAAAGAGTGAAATTACCTTTCTTGGTTGATTTTTTTTTCTGAAGAGACATTCTCTGTTGGCAATCTCATCTTCAGAATGGTACTCTTGTATCTTTGAATGAGACATGAAATGAAAGCCCTAAACACTGCTGGTCATCAAAGATCCAGTTGAACCTGTATCCTGTTTCAGCCCGTGTCATTGAATTCTGCCTTCTTTAGCAATGTCAGAGAAATTACCAGTTGAAATAGCTGTCTGGCAAACGTGGAATGGCACCCATGTCTTAATATCCTAGATGGCCATATTTCTGTGATAGCTTATGGATCCCTACAGCTTTTGATGGTAATTCCATAGTTTTAAATGCGAATGACTCTTAGGTGGAGTACAGGTGTGTGGATGTGCGAAGGTGAGCTCATCCACCATTCTCACTGGACTGTCTTGGAAGCAGTGGTATTTCTGGACTGGACAGCACAGTTCAGCAGGGCCATTTACTGGTTCTTGCAACCCTCCCACATCATCTTGTTGCAAAGCTGGTAGGCAGAGGTGCTTTTAGAGCTGAGAAAACTGGGAGGGCACTCACACTCTGATCAGAATCCCGTGCATCACTCCTGCATGTGTTGCAGCCCCCCAGCTTCTTTATAATAGCCTGCCTGTTCATTGCCAACTTGGGATGTAGACACACTCAGTTCAAGAGAGATTAAATAGATTTTTTCTCATTTTCAAGACAGTGTTTCAACAAGTTGCCAGCATGAGTCTGTACTTTCTTTTGCATTTGAGTCACTGACCTTGAAAACCAATAGAAGTTTTCAGGCTCAGAGGTGAAATTGCTTTGTAGTCGTGAGGAGAAGGTTGGTTCTTCTCTTGAGTTTTATCAAAGTATTAACACTGTTTATCACCCAAGTCAATGTATGGCCAGTATGTTTATTTTACTTGCTTACATGACTACTTATGAGGATTGAATTCCAATGTTTTATGAAGATCTTCTACTTTTTCATTAGATGTTTTGGAGCACAGGTGGTACTGCAGTGTGGGAGAGATGTTTAGCTATCAGTAGTGGTTATGTAAGGAAAAATTGGTCTCTGTCAATTGTTTGTGATTAGGTTTCCTAGAAGGAGACCTAGTGTTTTCTCTGGTGTTGGTTGGTTTGCTTGTTTTCTCATTGCCATAGATTGGGTAAAGACTGTCCTGTGAGCTGTGTCAGCCCCTGCAGAAAGTGAGTTTAGTAGTTATATTGGGTTTGAGGGGCCAGGTTTTGGCAGTTGTCAAGGCCACAGGGCTGGCTTTTGTGAGAAGCTGCCAGAAGCTTCTCCCATGTCCAGCAGAGCCAAGGCCAGCCACTTCCAGAATGCTGCTGCTGGCCAAGGCCCAGCCAACCAGTGATGGGAGTAATGCCTCTGATAACAGATTTAAGAAGGAGGAAAAGGTATTGTGCAGAAGTAGTTGCAGTCAGAGAAGAGCAGGCTGAGAACATGTGAGGGGAACAGCCCTGCAGACAGCCAGGTCAGGGCTGAAGGAGGGGCAGGAGCTGCTCCAGGCACTGGAGCTGAGATTCCCCTGGAGCCCCTGGTGAGGCAGCTGTGTCCCTGCAGCCCATGGAGGGCACAGGGATGCACAGATCCACCTGCAGCCCATGGAGGAGCCCACACCAGAGCAGGGGGATGCCCAAAGGAGGCTGTGGGAAGCCCATGCTGGAGCAGGGACCTGGCAGGGACCTGCAGACCCATGGAGAGGGGAGTCCATGCTGGTAGTCCTGGTAGGATTTGTGACCCTGGGGGACCCATGCTGGAGCAGGGTGTACCTGGAAGGACTGCACGCTGTGGTAGAGTGACCCACATTGGAGAAATTCGTGGAGAACTATCTCCCATGGGAGGTACCTCACACTGCAGCGGGGGCAGGATGCTTCTTCCAGCAACAGAAAAAACCTGTGATGATCTGGCCATAGCTTCCATTCCCCATCTCCCTGTGCTGCTGAGGGGGAGGAGGTAGAGCCTGGGAAGAAAGGAGGGATGGACAGAAAGGAGGGTTGCTTCTTCCAGCAACAGAAAAAACCTGTGATGATCTGGCCATAGCTTCCATTCCCCATCTCCCTGTGCTGCTGAGGGGGAGGAGGTAGAGCCTGGGAAGAAAGGAGGGATGGACAGAAGGTGGTTTTAAGGTTTATTTTACTTTTCACTATCCTGCTCTGATCTTTTTATTGATAAATTCAATTAATATCTCTAATTCTCACCTGTTTTGCCCATGACAGTATTTGGTAAGTGATCTCTTCTGTCCTTATCTCAACTCATGAACTTCTGCTATATTTTCTCTCCCTGTTCAGCTAAGAAGGGAAGAGACAGAGAGGCTTTGGTGCATGTGTGGCATCCAGATGAAGAGTGAAATTACACAGAGAGAGACAATAAAAATATTTACTAAACACTCCTGGTGCATTCTGACATTGTAACTCCCAGTTTTGTGCCATCTATAAATTTCATTACCTTGTGCTTGGTTTTGATTCTGATGTTAGAGAAAGATTCATCTTCCATTACAGTAGTGTGACCGGGCAGGGGCCTTTTTCCTTGATACTCATTCTCCCAGGACACCTGTCCTGTCCACTTCTTGTGCCAGCCACAGCTCTGGAAAGCCTATCAGTCAGTCCAAAATGAATTAAAAATGGGGGGAAAATCTCTGTGTATTTCAAGAGATTTTTGGTTTTTGTCTGTTACAACCCTGGCAGGTTATGAATTCTAAAGTGAATGGAAGCTGCTTTTTGAGATGGGACTTCAATTTTCTAGAAAAGCCTTTCTTTCCCCACCTTTTGTTGTTTTGGTTTTCACCCTTGGAATATCCAACACAGAGTTTTTCAATTCTTTCCATTAACTGTGTGGAGTAAGTAAAGATTTTATTCATCCCTCAGAAGTTTTCTTCCATTTTCCCATCTGGAATCTTGTTCTTCTATAGAGAAATCTCCAACTTCGATAGAGGTCACAGCTGATGCTATTTGAGGTGTGTGTGCTGATAGCAGTAACAACTCCCTCAGTGATGCCATTAATCATTTGCAGGTTAGGGAGTCAGATATGGTGTGATAATGCCTGGCTATTCCTAAAGCCTCCCTTTTGAGATGGCTTGAATCATAGGTTTCTTTTTGAAGAGAGATTTGATTTTTTTTTTCAATCCCTCCTCCCCTTATCTTTTCTCAGCAGGTTTTATTAGGTGTATATATTACTGAATAAGATGAAAGAAGGTTGAATGTGTAGATGGATGATGGTGGGTCACTGAGGATGCAGAATCTAATTAATACTGAGCAGAATTTCTCTATCTCTAATGTCTGTCTCACTGAATTGACTGTAGGAGATTTTTTCAGATCCTCTCCGTGATATATATAGTTTGCAAATGTGAAAAGAGTTAAATGCAACATTACAGAAGGAGGTAGTCCACCACTCCCTTGTCCAGCCACTATAAAAAGACACATTTCTTTGTTACAGTTGTAGGTTGTCCTAGTTGTGCTAAAAGTTGCCTTAGTGTGTGTTAAATAAATTAACCGCTGTGTTAAATCCATTATTATATCTTCTTGGTACAATCCACAAAATTAAATTGGTCACTTAGTCCATTTGCAGTATAGCTTCAACAGTGAACTGATTCACTGTAAAAATAAATTGAAATAGCTTCATTGGAGGAAATTCTTCCAGGGAGAAGGAACATCCAAAGCAAGAAATGTGATATAGTTGGCATTGCTACTCTGTTAACTTGTGGAAAAATGGAAGACATGTCACCTCATTGCATTTAATGTAATTTTTCATGAATGCTAAATTCAATCTAGTTAAAGAAACTTCTATACAGTGTATTCACATTTCTAGATTTCATGTTCTACTCTTCTTTACACTTCTGTAAAGTGCCAGACTTAAAGGGCATAGACATTTTTTCTAAGCCAAATTGAGAAGTAAAAGGAGGGAAGAGTTTTGTCAGTCAAAGCTAAAAATAACTGCCTGTATGTGCAACAACCAATTTCTGTTTTCCACTGAAGGAAAGATAGCTTTTTTAGAGTCATGAAGAAAAGGGTCCAACCAAACCAAGGAGTAACTCCCTAAATGTTTTACTTTTCACTATTAGAATGTCTTACTTTTGAATATCAATTTTAAAAATTATACCTAATGTGAAGGACTGACCATATCAGAAGCAAAAGGTAAAAATCAAAGTATTTTATCAACCTGTAAGACCTATAGGCTTTCTGGTTTTCATAAGCTTTTCATTTATACTGTTAGTTGTACTGAAACAGGCTGAAAACCTTGACCTATTAAATTTGAGGAAGAGGGATTTTGTGAGAACCTGATTCATCTGACAGAGTGATAAAAGACTTTGTCAGTCTTTACCACAGTAAGTTATCTTCCACTACGAGTAGTCATGTGGCTTTCAATTGTCTAATAATGATGTAAAGTACAGCTCAATGAAATGCTAGCCCGGGAAAATTAATCCAAAAAGTGCAATTAATGAAAGGAATATGAAGTGGTAATATGTATTCAAAAAACATTTTGAAAGTAACATTTGGTTCAGAATATATGAGTCACTTATCTGATGCTGTGAGCATCAAGCTTTATAAATATTGGGATATATTATAAGGTTGTAGTTTGTCTATTTAAAAAAAAAAACCAAAACTGTATAACACTCAAGAGTTATAGCTGGCTTTTTCCAAGAGCAGTAGATTATTCTAAATTTCTGGACACAGGATGAAGGTGTTGTTCAATCCTCAAGTTCCAGATTGCTCTAGTGGATTAATAAACCCTGGTGGGAACTAGAAGGATATGAATATCTTATTTTTGTGGCTCTGAAAGTTTTGGCTGGATGAATTTTAATCTTCACAGGAAAAAAACCCTTTGTATGAGTGTACAGTGTTATAGAATGTTTAAGGTGGATAGAACAAAAGCCATATAAGGTTGGCATTCTGACGTATCAGATAATGCACATGCAGAAAATTTGAGGAATGGGAGCACAGAAACAGAATTTAAGAATGGAGGGTGTCATTCCAGCCTTTCTCTGTGTGTATATCATATTGGCATATGATGTGAATGTACTTTCTGGGAATGCTGCCACAAGTAAGGCAGCAAAACTTACTTAGCACAGGGCATCTTTTCTCTAGGTTGT